>NC_134859.1:88262500-88555000 GCF_049852395.1 Peromyscus maniculatus bairdii | reverse complement strand
TTCCCTGTAATAAATATGTAATGTCCTTCCCGATCTCTTTCAATTGATTTTAGTTTGAAGTCTATTTTGTTAGATATTAGGATAGCTACACCAGCTTACTTCTTAAGTCCATTTGACTGGAAAACCTTTTCCCAGCCTTTTACTCTGAGGTAATGTCTGTCTTTGAAGTTGAGGTGTGTTTCTTGTATGCAGCAGAAGGATGGATCCTGTTTTCTTATCCATTCTGTTAGCCTGTGTCTTTTTATAGGTGAGTTGAGACCATTGATATTGATGGATATTAATGATCAGTGACTGTTAATTCCTGTTATTTTTTGGTGGTAGTGTTGTGTTTCCATTCTTTGGTATTTGTTGGTGTGGAATTATCTATTGCCTGAGTTTTCGTGGGTGTGTTTAATTTCCTTAGGTTGGATTTTTCCTTCTATTGCTTTCTGTAGGGCTGGATTTATGGATAAGTATTGTTTAAATCTGCTTTTATTGTGGAATATTTTGTTTACTCCGTCTGTGGTGATTGAGAGTTTTGCTTCGTGTAACAGTCTGGGTTGGCATCCATTGTTGTTAGTGTCTGCATAACGTTTGTCCAGGACCTTGTAGCTTTCATTGTCTCTATTGAGAAGTCTGGTGTTATTTTGATGGGGTCTGCCTTAATATGTTACTTGGCCTTTTTCCTTTGCGGCTCTTAATATTTTTTCTTTGTTCTGTATATTTAGTGTTTTGATTATTATGTGGTGAGGGGACTTTTTTTTTTTTTTTTGGATCCAGCCTATTTGGTGTTCTGTACCCTTCTTGTATTTTCATAGGTATTTCTTTCTTTAGGAAAGTTTTCTTCTATGATTTTGTTGAATATATTTTCTATGCCTTTGAGTTGGTATTCTTCTCCTTCTTCTATCCCTATTATTCTTAGTTTTGGTCTTTTCATTGTGTCCCAAATTTCTTGGACGTTTTGTGTTACAACTTTTTTGGCTTTAGTGTTTTCTTTGATGGACGAATCTATTTTCTCTATTGTGTCTTCGACGTCAGAGATTCCCTGTTCCATCTCTTGCATTCTATTGGTTATGCTTGCATCTGTAGTTCCTGTTTGTTTAGTCAGATTTTCTATTTCCAGTATTCCCTCAGTTTGTGTCTTCTTTATTGTCTCGATTTCAACTATCAAATCTTGAACTGTTTCCTTCATCTGTTTAATTACTTTTTCTTGGCTTTCTTTGATTTCTTCCTAAAAATTTGTTTGTTTTTTATTTCCACTTTAAGGGCCTCTATCATTTTCTTAAAGTCATTCTTAGGATTGATTTCTTCTGCTTCTGCATTGATATGTTCAGGTCTTGCAGGTGTAGAATCATTAGGTTCTGATGGTGTCATATAGGTCTTTATGTTGTTGCTTGTATTTTTGCACTGGTGTCTACTCATCTCTTCTGCTCGGTGCAGGTGGTGTCTGTGTCTGAAGGTGCCTCTCGTTCTAATTGATAGTCTTGGTCCACTAGGAGTTCTTGGTTAAATAGGTGCTGTTGGGCTTTGTTTCTCTGGAAGCAGCTTAGTCCAGTCAATTTTACTGGGTTCTGTTTCAGGGAGCAGCTGTTCCCAATCTGTGCAGGGTGGGCTTATGGCTTCAGTGGTTGTTGGTGTCCCATGGAATGCTTTTCTTGGTGAGGGGGCAGGGGGAAAGAGGCCACTGTCCAGTCCCTAGGGGCTCCAATGGCTGTTCCCAGTTTGTGTAGGGTGGACTTATGACTCCAGTAGTTGTTGGGTTCTCAGGGGCTGTTTTTTGTTTTTTGTTTTGGTGAGGGAGCAGGGAAATGTAGCTGCCTGGCCCTTGGGGCTCCAATGGCTGGGGCCTTACCTGTTCCCAGGTGCTGTAGGATGGGCTTATGATTCTGGTGATCTGATTCGGTGGCTGGACGGCTCCTTCTCTTGCATTCTCGGGTCTCGTTTTGCTCGCTAGCCAACTCCCCAGCTGATCTTGTTTCCTCAGACTACAGGCTGCAGGCTTCTGAAACCTCTCCCAGATGGATCTCAGCTGAGCAGGTTGATCTGTAGGGCAATCTCACCAGAATGGATCTCAGCTAACAGGTTGATCAGTAGGGCAATCTCACCAATACCTCCAAGTTGTTGGGCTTCGCAGGATCGCAGCTGGGCCCCAGGTCGGCCTCGGGCAGAATGTTCAGTCCGTTCTGGTGGTGTCCCACGGAGATGGCTCCTTCCCTGAGTGCCCTGTCTGTCTTCTAAGTGCTGGGATTTAAGGCATAGGCCACCACATCACACCCAGTCTTAAGATGTATATTTTAATTGTCTGTGTGTTCAGGGGTGTGTGTGTGAGAGAGTGTGTGATTTATTTTCATCTTTTTTAGTTATGTGTATATGCCTGTATGTGGGTTTTTGTGTAGCAGGAATCTTAAAAGGTCTTATTAATAAAAACAAACCCGGAGCTAGGTATTGGGGTGAACGCTGAAAGATCAGAGAAACAGAACAAGCCACAGCTAACCTCACCTCGCCAGTTCCTCAGCTGATCCTGTTTCCTCAGACTGGAAGCCTTTGTGTCCTCTTCAAATGGATCTCAGCTGAACTGCTGCTCAAAGCTTAACCATGTCCAGCTTTTCATGAGTGCTGAGAATCGAGCTCAAGGCCTCCTATCAGTGCAGCAAGTGCTACTGAGCTCTCTCCTCAGCCTCCTTAATCTCTTTATATATTTTAAAATTTAATTTCCTGTGTATGGGAGTTTTGCCTGCATGTATGTGCTGGCTACTCTTATGTCAACTTGACATAAGCTAGAGTCATCTAAGAGAAGGGAACCTCAATTGAGAAAATACTTCCATAAAATTGGGCTGTAAGCAAGCCTGTGGGGCATTTTCTTAATTGGCGACTGATGTATGTGGGTCCGGCCCACTGTGAGTGAGTCACCCCTGAGCTGGCGGTCCTGGGTTCTAGAAGAAAGCAGGCTGAGCCAGCCATGACGAGCAAGCCAGTTGGCAGCTCTCGCTGTGGCCTCTGCATCAGCTCTGGGTTCCGGCCCTGCTTGAGTTCCTGCTCTCACTGCTTTTGGTGGTGATGTGTGTCAGGGGACCACGTGTGTGCTTGCTGCCTGCAGACTCCAGGGGGAGCTGGATCCCCATTCCCTGGAATTCGTTATGATGGGTTTCAGCCACCATGTGGATGCTGGGGATCGAACCTGGATCCTCTGGAAGAGCAGCCAGTGCTCATATAACTGCTGAGCCATCTCTGTAGCCCTAAATTTTTTTAAGTTACATTTGTTTGTGTGTATGGAGGGGTGTGGCTCAGGCATGCCACAGTATGTATGTGCAAATCTAGACAGCTTTTGGGAGTTACTTCTATCCTTCCGCTATGTGGGTCTCGGGGATTGAGCTGAGATCTTCAGGGTTGGTGCTAACTGCCTTTACTCAGTGGCCCTGATTTTTAAAGTTTTTATTATTTGTAGTAGTATGTTTGAATGCAGACATGCATTCCCTAGGGCACACATTTGGAGATCAGAGGACAACTTTAGGGTTGATTTGACTCCTACCTTTACATGGTGTTAAACCTGACAATTGTGAGGAGAAGAAAGACCAAACCCACAATTGACTAATTAGAGCAAGCTTATTTAATACTGTCCAGGACTGTGGACACTGGCCTGGCCAGGTCCATACACGAGATTCCCAGACAATGGTGCTGAATTAGGTTAGTCAGGTGTTTATAAAGGCAGAACCCACAAGGCTATCTATCCTGCCTTTGTCCAATGGGGGGCAGGCACACATCTTGGCATACTTCCTGCCTACATGCCTCCTACCTACATGTGATCAAGTACATCCTGTGCATTTGGGGCAAACAACCTTGTTGACTGAAGTGAAAACCCATGGCTTGCTATCTTACATGAACAGCAGCCCCCAGCATTCCAGGAAGTTATTTGTCCTTGGGCAAGTGGGACTTGCAGGTTAACACATGGGTTGGGGTCAAACTCAGGTCATAAGGCATCACACGAGCATTTGTACCACCGAGCCATCTTGCCAGCCTGTGTCTTAAACCACTCCTATCAGTCTCACATCTTAGGCTTCATTCCTAAAATGTATTTCTTTAGTCCTTTGTTGTTTGTTTGTTTGTTTGTTTTTCGAGACAGGGTTTCTCTGTGTAGCTTTGTGCCTCTTTCCTGGCTCTCACTCTGTAGCCCAGGCTGGCCTCAAACTCACAGAGATCCGCCTGCCTCTGCCTCCGGAGAGCTGGGATCAAAGACGCGGTCCACCACCACCTGATTAAAATGTATATCTTAATGTCTCTGAAATTGGAGTGTTTTATCAATTGTACGCCATTGCTTAACGCTTCCTTTCTTAGTGGTACAAACGATAGTGGTGAATTGTCACTCCTTAAATTAAGAGAAATAACGATAAACTTGTTAATGAGCAAATTTATTAATATTTAGGTGTGTGTGTGGAATAAAAATAACTTGGATAGTCTCTGAATTTCTAAACTGGACTTTAAAATTTTTTTAGGTAATCAAAGCAGCAGTTAAGAATGCTTACCTCTTCTTACAGAGGACCTAGGTTCAGATTTGATCAATGACAGCAGGTGGCTTACACCTCTAGGGGACCCAATGCCCTCTGACTTCTGTGGGCACCTACACCCACATGCTACATGAACTCATGCATGCATACACACATACACATAAACTGAAAAATACATTAGAAATTAAAGGTAGACAGACATGGTGACATACACCTTAAATCTTAGCAGTCAGGAGGCAGAGGCAGGTGGATCTCTGAGTTCAAAGCTATCAAATTCCAGACAAAATGAGGCCTATACAGAATCTGCCTCAAACAAACAAACAAAAAAACAATATTAAATGTATCCATAATGAATTATTCTTTTTTGTTTGGTTTTTCAAGACAGGGTTTCTCTGTGTAGTCTTGACTGTCCTGGAACTCAGAGACCCTCCTGCGTCTGCCTCTCTAGTGCTGGGATCAAGGGCATGCGCTGCCACCTCCACCAGGCTGGTTTGGTTGTTGTTTGCATTATCCTTATACAGCAGGGAGCAGTCTGGATATTTAATGAAGATTAATATGGTTTCTTCTAACTAAAACATGTTTTATGTTTTAAAGTTGCAAACAGTTACAGTTTTTCAAAAATGAGAAATTCTTCTGAACCTTTGAATGAGGAGGCTTCTATTATCCAGAGTATAGGCTACCGAGACCGTGTCAAAAGACTTCGACCGATTGAATCTGGAAATGCCACCTTGGTAAAGCTGTTTTCCGTTTTTCTTTTCTGGCATCTGTTTATTAAGTGTTGGCACTGTGAATGAGTGGATTTATATGAAAACTTAGGAAAGAGAGGATGATGGTAAACAAGTGGCTGGACAAGTGTTCTAATAAAGAAGAGTTACAGACTTAGAAGAGACACCGTATAGACCCTCCCGTTTTATAACTCCATCAGCGCTGGTGCTTGGATGAAACAGATACAGTATCACTGATCTTTTGGAAGCATTTGAAAATTACTTCCACTTGACCACTGTAATTACCAAAGAAAATGTAATGACGTCTTTTGTCCATCCATATGTGCTGGATGGCATAGATCACAGAATACACCTTACTAAGTGTTCCTAGGAATGCTGGGGTTTTAAAGATGTTTTTATTTAAATAGTCTAGATTTGTTTACTTATTTATTTATTGGTGTTTTTGAGACAGGGTTTTTCTGTCTCTGGTCGTAGTCCTGGCTGGCCTCGAACTCACAGAGATACGCCTGCCTTTGCCTCCCGAATGCTGGGATTAAAGGCGTGCGCCACCACAGCCCGGCTTTTTTTTTTTTTTTTTTTTTTTTTTTAAAGATTTATTTATTTATCTATCATATATACAGTGTTTTGCCTGCATGTATGCCTGCACACCAGAAGATGGCACCAGTTCTCATTACAGATGGTTGTGAGCCACCATGTGGTTGCTGGGAATTGAACTCAGGACCTCTGGAAGAGCAGCCAGTGCTCTTAACCTCTGAGCTATCTCTCTAGCCCCACTATGACATTTTCAAACAAAGTGTGTGTTCATGGTTCTTTCCCTTGACTCCCATCCTTGCTAACTTCTGTCCCTCCTTTATGGCCTCCCCCTCAGACTCTTTCTTTTATCATTTATCCTTTTTGAAAATTCATTTTATGTTGCCAATCTTACCAGATGTGATTGGAAATACAGACTATCAGCTTCAAATTTCTCTATATTAATACTTAGGAAATACTCATGATTATAATTAGTTGGAAAAATAAAGCAAAAAAAAAAAGGAAATTTTCAAAACATAAAAATTAAAGCATTCTTTACCGTTTAGCAGAAGGACAGTCTTAGTGTCCAACTGTCTAACCTTGGAATTGTGAGATCAATGAAGAAAACTCAGCAGACACAGCCGCGAAATAAATCTGTGTACATTGAATTAGGTAAGGGTCTTGCATTTTATTAAGTTCGAAATAATAATTGCTAGATTGTTTGGCTTATAGTTCTATCAAAAATCTTGGTTATGATTTATACATGTTGCGTGGAGTTTTGGTAAATGAAAGTAAAATAATTTTATGGGCTCTATCATGAATTATCAATTATGTAAAAGTTACACTTCACACCTTGAATCTTTGTAAAACAAAAGGGAAGATGTTGGTTATGAACATAAGTAAATTTTAGAAAAATGTAAAGTTATAATAAAGAACATGGTTAGTTGCCATAGCATTTAGAGGAATCCAAGACAAACTGTACAAGCCCTGGACTCTATCCTCAGCTGGCCAAAAAGACAAAAGAAGTGAGCTCAAAGTTCCAAAAGGTCTCTTTACTATCTCTCTAGACTTTGTGAGGGCCAGGTCTGTCCTTCCAGCATTTGAGAGGCTGAACCAGGAGGATCCTGAGTTTGAGGACAGCCTGAGATACTATAGAATCCTAGCTCAGAAATAAATCAGTAATCAAATTGGGAAGAATGGCTTTATTTTGAGTTCCCTGCACTACCATGGATCTACATAATATTTATTGGATTTCTTTGAAATTAACTTGTATGTCTTCTGATCTTAAAAAATCCATCAACAATGGTGTTGTTTTGTAAAAATATTCTGGGGGGGTAGGGGTGGGTGATGAGATGGCTCAGTTGGTAAAGGCTCTTGCCACCAAGCTTGATAACCTAAATTCAGTCCCTAGACTCTACATTGTGGAAGGAGAGAACCAACTCCGATAAAGTTGTCCTCTAACACCTATACCATGTGTGTGCGTATGTTAATAAAAGTAGTGCAAATCATGTCAGTTAATATTTAGGAGCACTTAACTGTATTTTAGGTGCTGTTGTATTTTTTTGTATACCTCATCTAAGATGTCAGTCTTGAGGTGGTTGCTAATTTTACAGATGAGAATATTAAATCAGAGAGGTTAAGAATTTGGAGGTTGGGCTGGCAGTGGTGGTGGTGCACACCTTTAATCCCAGCACAGGCAGAGGCAGGCAGATCTGTGAGTTCAAAGAAACCCTGTCTTGAAAAATTAGAAAGAAGAATTTGGACATAGGGAGTTAGTTGGCTTTGGAGCCCAGGCTTTCAGCCATTTCTCTGATTGCACACAGTGGGTAATGTCTATAATGTAACGTGTTAATTATTTATATAAAATATACATTGTAAGTGTTTCTGGATGAACCACTGTTTTGCAAGAAGCATTTTTTTTAACCCTTTTAATTAAAAACCTTGAATGATTTTTGGGTTTTGTTTTTTGTTTTTTAAGAGTCTGATTCTTCTGAAGAGACAGTTAAGAGGCCAGATGATTGCAGGTAAGTCACAAGGAGCCTTTTCATCTCCAATTAATATTGAGGTTCTTAGATTTAGGTCATGGTATTAGAAGAAACCTTAAGGATCATTTAGTTTCGTCCGTCTATTTTATTTCCTGGGGAATATTTTTTTGTTTGTTGTACATTTTTCTAATGCCAAAGGAGTTTTAGATAACAGTAGAAGTCAGCACACACTTGTTACCTCCTGATGGTTATTCTTTGGCTTTCTCATATGTGGTAGTAATTATGGCTGATGAAAATACTAAAGGATCTATTTTGTTTGTTTATTTGGGGGCAAGATCTACGTAGCCCTGGCTGTCCTCTAACTCACAGAGATCTATCTGCCACCTCCCGAGTGATTAAAGGCATATACCACCACACCTGGCCCAAAGAGCTTAATTTTATTTATAATCATCCAGTTTCCTTTCTTAAGATCTATGATCACTGGTCATTATTCTTAAATTTTTGTTTATAAATTACTTCTACCTAACCTTAAAATTGGAGGGGGTTGAAGCTAGAAGTATGGTTCAGTGCTAGAGGTTTTTTTTTTTTAAATGTGGAACTGGGCTTGGTGGCATATGCCTTTAATCCCAGAACTCTCTTTTTTTTTTTTTTTTTTTTTTTTTTTTTGCTTGTTTATTTTGTTTGTTTTTTGTTTTTCGAGATAGGGTTTCTTTGTGTAGCTCTAGAGCCTGTCCTGGAACTTACACTGTAAACTAGACTGGCCTCACACTCACAGAGATCTGCCTGCCTCTGCCTCCCAAGTGCTGGAATTAAAGGCATGGGCCACCACCATCCAGCTAATCCAGAACTCTTTTTTGTGAGGCAGAGGCAGGTGGATCTCAGTGAGTAAAGCCAACCTGGTCTAGAGAGAGACCCTGTCTCAAAAAAAAAAAAAAAGAAAGAAAGAAAGAATGAAAATTATGTGTGTGGGTATATTACCTGAACATATATTTGTGCGCCATATTTGTGCCTAGTGCCTGAAGAGGCCAGAAGAGTGAGTCCAGTTCCCTGGAACTGGGATTACAGAGGTCTGTGAGCCATTCTGTGGGTGCTAGGGATCGAGCCCAGGTACTCTGGAAGCTCAACCAGTGCTCTTAACACTGAACCATTTCTTAGCAGGACGTGATGGCTCATTCCTTTAGTCCCAGCACTCAGGAGGCAGAGACTGGCAGATCTCTGAGTTCAAGGCCAACCTGGTCTACAAAGTGAGTTCCAGGACAGCCAGGGCTACACAGAGAAACTCTGTCTGGAAACACAAAACAACAACAAAAAGACAAAAAACAACAACAACAACAAAAACCCCACTGAACCATTTCTCTATTACCCTAGGGTGTTAAGACATCCACTGGAGGATGTGCTCAGTCTCACCCTACAAGGGACCGTGCACTCCTGAGGAAACTAACTCTCCCTCAGAATCTATGGACCGTCCATAGCTCCTGAGGTGGAGGCGTGGGCTTGTGAACCCCTCTTCTTTCTGTGCTACAGTGTTGACAGGCGTGATCTCGTACAGATGGTGTGCACACAGCCACAGTTGTGTCAGTTCCTGAGTGCACTAGTCCTGCAGTGTCCAGAAGACACTGTTTTGCTCTGCTCTTTCCAACCTCTGGCTCTTAGAATCTTGCTACCCCCTGTTCCCCAGTGGTTCCTGAGCGTGCAAGTGTGTTCTTATTGCATATCCGGAAAGCAGTGTTGTGCACTCGTCTGATCTTTGTGACTGTTCTCAGTCTTTGACCACTCCATTTTTACTGGAAGGCACTTAAAAGGAGAGCAGATTTCAAAAGGTGAGCCAGTCTGCTCAGCTCTTAGGACCCTACCTAGAGGAGCTAAATAAAATATTTGATCTTACTCATTTGACAGGTTGTGAGCGTACAAGTAGAATTTCTCATTAGGGGTTCTGTCTTTCCCTCCTTTAGTGTGAGAGACCAGGAATTGTTACAAATGACCCCTCGGGAAGCCGGAGATGAAGCCAGTTTGGAGTCTGCAGAAAAGGGTAATGTCAAACCTTCCCAACTTAATGACACTAAAGAGAATGGGTAGATGAGTTCTGTAATTAAATTAATCTGAAGACCAGGTTCCAAATTTATTTATAATTTATAATTCACATTTATAATTCACAACGTCTTTAAAGAACTAAAGTATCATTTTTTCCTCAGTTGCCATTGTGAGACAGTGAGTAGCACTAGACTGCTGTGATTATAGTAATATTGAGTGCAGCTGCATGCTGCCACTGAACTTTTTTAAAGACAGTTCTACTATATAACCCAGAGTAGTCTAACCATCCTCTTGTTTAAGCCACCCAAGTGCTGAGGTTATAGTCACATACCACCAGCCCTTGCTGTCCTTTCCTCTTAGTTGATATATTTCATTCTTGCTACCTGATTTTTGTTTCTTTTTGTTTTGACTGATTTAGAAACAAGTGTATTATGGTTCAGGCTGGCCTTGAACTATCAGCATGTTTTTTACCTTAACCTTCTCAGTGATGGAATACCACACCTAGCTGTCAGCTAGTTTTTAAAAGTGGAGCATATGAGTCTGCAAACAGAACAGAAAAGTTAAAGTCTGTTGATCAAATAATCTGCTTTTTGTTCAATCTTAAGAGACTAGGGGAATAGGAGATGTGATCGAATTATCCTGTTTAGGAAAATATTAGACTCTACATAATGGGGTTACATGGATGAGTATGAGCCAGATCTTCAGTATACTTGTAGTTTATGACGTTAGCTCCTCTAAAGCCAGTGGAAGCTGGGTGATGGCAGTGCACACCTTTGATCCCAGCACTTGGGAGGCAGAGGCAGGAGGATTTCTGTGAGTTCAAGGCCAGCCTGGTCTACATAGTGAGTTCCAAGACAGCTACACAGAGAAACCCTATCTCAGAAAACAAACAAAAAGCCAGTGGATTGGGGCTGGAGAGATGGCTCAGCAGTTAAAAGAATTTGTTGCTCTTGAGGAAGACCTGGATTTGGTTCCCAGCACCAAAAGGGATCTGAAATCCTCTTCTGTCTTCTGTGAGCACCAGGCATGCCTGTGTTGCATATACGTACATATAAGCAAAACATTTATACACTTAAAACTTTCTTTAATGTAAAATTTTAAAAAGTATGGTTAGTGGATTGATTTCTACTCCCAAGATATATTAATTAAGAATGTATTTTCTCATGATAATTCCATTTTTAAGTACCTTGTTATTTTGTATATTTCAGCTGCTTGTGAGTTTTCTGAGGACATAACAGATATTGAACAGGATCAATGCAGTAATAAAGATTTGAACCCCATTGAGAATCATGCAACTGAAAGGCATCCAGAAAAATGTCAGGGTATTCCTGTTTCAAACTTACATGTGGAGCCATGTGGCACGGATATTCATGCCAGCTCATTACAGCAGGAGAAGAGCAGTTTATTACTCGCTGAAGACAGAATGAATGTAGAAAAGGCTGAATTCTGTAATAAAAGCAAACAGTCTGGCTTAGCAAGGAGCCAACAGAACAGATGGGCTGAGAGTAAAGAAACATGTAATGATAGGCAGATTCCCAGCACTGAGAAAAAGGTAGATCTGGATGCTGAGTCCCTCTGTGGGAGGAAGAAATGGAATAATCAGGAAAGTCTGTGCCCTGAGAATGCTAGAGCTACCCAAGATGTTCCTTGGACGACACGAAATAGCAGCATTCAGAAAGTTAACGAGTGGTTCTCCAAGACTGGTGGAACGTTAGCTCCTGACGGCACTTCAGACAGGAGGCGGCAGGCAAATGCTGAAGCAGCTGCTGTGCTCGAAGTTTCCAATGAAGTAGATGGGTGTTCCAGTTCTTTAAAGGAAACAGACTTCGTGGCCTCTGATCCCCATAATGCTTTAATGTATAAGAGCAAAAGAGACTTCTCCAAACCAGTAGAGAATGATATCAAAGATAAAATATTTGGGAAGACATATCAGAGAAAGGGAGGCCTCCCTCACTTGAACCATGTAACTGAAATTCTAGGCACATATACTACAGAACCACAGATAACACAAGCGAACCCCTTCACAAATAAATTAAAACGTAAAAGGAGAACTACATGCCTTCAGCCTGAGGATTTTATCAAGAAAGCAGATTTAACAGTTATTCCAAAGACTCCTGAAAATATAAATCAGGGAACTGACCAAATGGAGCCGAATGGCCAAGTGGTGGGTATTACCAGTAATGGTCATGAGAACGAGTCAAAAGGCAGTAATCTTCAGAAAGAGAGAAATGCTAATCCAGTAAAATCACTGGGAAAAGAGCCTGTTTTCACAACTAAAGCCAAAGCTATAAGCAACAGTGTAAGTGATTTGGAGCTAGAATTAAACGTCCGCGATTCAAAAGCTCCGAAGAAAAATAGGCTGAGGAGGAAATCTTCCACCAAATGTGTTCTTGCACTTGAACCAGTCAGTGGGAATCCCAGCCCACCTACTTGTACCGAATTTCAAATTGATAGTTGTAGTAGCGGTGAAGAAACAAGGAAAAACAATTCCAGCCAAAGGCCAATCAGGCATATTAGAAAGCCTCAGCTCACAGTGGACACAGAACCTGCAGCAGATGCCAAGAAGAATAATGAGCCAAATGAACAAATAAGGAAGAGAAGGGCCAGTGATGCTTTCCCAGAAGAGAAACTAACAAACACACCTGGTTTATTAAATAACTGTCCACGTTCTAATGAACCTCAAGGGCCTGTCAGTCCTCGCCCTCAGAGCAAAGAAGTAGAGAAACGTGAACTAAGCCAAATGCCTGACAGTACCAAAGACCTGAAGGATCTGGTGCTGGGTGGAGAGCAAGGTTTACCTACTGAGAGATCTGAGGAGAGTACCAGCGTTTCACTGGTCCCTGACACTGATGATGACATGCAGAACAGTATGTCATTACTGGAAGCTAACACTGCCAGATATGCAAAAACAGGATCAGGTCAGTGCATGACTCAGTTTGTAGCAAGTGAAAACCCCAAGGAACTGGTCCACGGTTCTAAAGATGCTGGAAGCAGCACTGAGGGCTTCCAGCATCCACTGAGACACGGACTTAGCCACATTCAGGAGACAGAAATGGAAGAGAGTGAACTTGATACTCAGTATTTACAGAATACATTTCAAGTTCCAAAGCGTCAGTCATTTACTTTATTTTCCAAACCAAGAGATCCCCAAAAGGAGGGTGTAACAGCCTGTGCTTCCTCCATGTCCTTAAGGGAAGTGAGTGCAAAAGTGACTTCTGAAGGTGAACAACAAGAAGAAAATCGGGGACATGAAGAATCTGAAATCAGTTGTGGACAGGCAGTGACTGCCACAGTGAGTGTACCTCTGCTTCATCAGGAAGGTAAGCCAGGCACCGATCCAGTGCGTGCTGGAGTGTCCAGGCCTTGTCCATCATCTCAGTACAGAAGCAATGAAAACGATCTCAGCACTGCGGGTGACCCCAGAATTCCACAAAACTCACGTCTTCAACAATCAGTTTCTCCCATCATGTCCTTTATGAAGACTGACCATAGGAAAACTCTGTCAGAGGGACAATTTGAGAAACATACATTGTCAACTGAAAAGGCCATGGGAAATGAGACAGTTGTTCAAAGTAAAAAACACACAGTTAGCCAAAACAACAGGAAAAATGCTTGTCAAGAAGCCAGCTCAGGCAGTATTAATGAAGTATGTTCCAGTGGTGAAAACTTCCAAGGACAGCTAGGTAGAAGCGGAGGGACTAAGTTAAACACTGTGCTTCCGTTAGGTCTTATGCAATCTGGAATCTGTAAGCAAAGTTTTCCTGTGAGTGATTATGAAAATCTTAAAATAAAAAAGCAGGGAGGTAAGAGTCTTGGTGCAGACTCCTCTCCGTGTCTGTTCGCCGATAAGCTCGAACAACCTCTGGGGAGTGGTAATGGTTTTCAGGTTTGTTCTGAGACACCTGATGACCTGTTGGATGATGTTGAAATGCAGGAAAACACTAGCTTCGGTGAGGGTGACATCCTGGAGAAGTCTGCTGTTTTTAATGGAAGTGTCCAGAGAAGAGAGTTGAGCAGGAGCCCTAGCCCTTTAACCCATGCGTCGCTGATTCGGAGTCTCCGTAGAGGGTCTAGGAAATTAGAGGACTCAGAAGAGAGTGAATGTGAGGATGAAGATCTTCCCAGCTTCCAGCACTTGCTTGGCAGAGTAAGCACTACACCTGACCTTACCAGACTGAGCAGTGTCGGGACACAGCATCTGTCCGAGAAGGCCGCGGGGACCCAGGCACCGGGGAAGCGCACCATCAGTGCTGACAGTAGCGAGGTGATCTTGGTAGAGGATTCCCAGGAACATCCCCTTGGTGAGGACCCAAAATGCTCTGGCAGCCTGTTCTCCTCCCAGCACAGTGCCGTACAAGACAGTGCCGTACAAGACTCGGCTGCAAACGCAGCCTCCCAGGACCCCTTGTTTAATCCTCCCTCCAAACAGATGAGTCACCAGTCTGAGAACGAGCAAGTTTTTCCAAGTGACAAGGAATTGATTTCAGATGAGGAAATGGGAGCTTGCCTAGAAGAAGACAGTGATCAAGAAGAGGATATTATAATCCCAGATTCAGGTAGTGGTGTTTGTGGGCATCAGTCTAAAGAAGTGAGCTGAGTGGTTACGCCTTTTGAGGGTACACGAGTTTCCAAGTACAGTCCTTTTCCTTAAGTCAAAAGTCCATCCTGGACCTGGAGAGATGAGATGGGTGGTTAAGAACAGGCACTCTTTGGTCTTGGTGGAGGGCCTGGGGAGATGGCTCAGCTCTTATAAGCACTGGCTGCTCTTCCCAGAGGACCCAAGCTCAATTCCCAGCACCCACATAGCAGCTCGGAGTTTTCTGTCACTTCCATTCCAGGAGATCCAGCACCCTCATATAGATATACATGCAGGCAAAACACCAAAAAATAAATAAATACATAAAAAGGGAAAAAAAGAATAGGTACTCTCTTGCAGTAAATCTAAGTTTGGTTCCCAGCATCCATGTCAGGTGACTACCTGTAACTCCAGCTCCAGGGGGTGATCTAATGCCTCTGGCTTCCACAGGTACCTGCTGTGTTCACATATAAGTAACCTACAAAGACACACAGCATACACATAATTAAAAATTGTAAAAAATAAAATCTGGGTTTTTTTGTTTTTTTTTTTTAATGACTTCATGCAGCCAGAATATCTGATAGGAAGAACTTGAATGACTTAATTGCTTCTGGTTTTTATTGTAGAATTTTTCTGATTTGTTTGTGTTTTCTTAAGACATGATCTCTGTGTAGCCCTGGCTGGCCTGGAGCAGAGATCTGCCCGCCTTTGCCTCCCCAAATCTGGGATTAAATGCATTCCTCACCACACCCAGCCTGTTGTAGGAATTCTGCCAGGAAATGAGCATCCTGAATTTGGTCGTTTGTATGACGTGGAAGTGAGACAAGTGCTGTGAAAAGGACGGACAGACAGACACTGCAGGCGCAGAGTTCATGCGCTGCTCCACACCACTGACTTCCCTGTCGTTTCAGGTGAAGCGGCTTCTGGGTACGAGAGTGAAACCAACCTTTCTGAAGATGGCTCCCAGAGTGAGATTTTAACCACGCAGGTAAGAAGCATTCGCATATTGGTGGTGTCCTTTGTATATGGTGGTATGAACCCTACAGCTTATGGCTGCTAATGTCACGTCTGGATTAATGGCCTAACAGTTGTGCGTGATGCCTTGTAAAGTCAAATGGGATTTTTTTTTTTTTTAGAATACCCTGGTGGAACTTGATACCTTTAATAGCTTTGATACTGTCTAACTCACTATAAAACACTGAATACTAACTTTAAAACAGGGTTTCTCTGTGTAGCCCTGGCTATCCTGGAACTCACTCTGTAGACCAGGCTGGCCTCACAGCGATCCGCCTGCCTCTGCTGGGATTAAAAGCCAGATCTTTAAAACCTACTTGCCCCATAGCAAAATTATATGGAAGCATTATTGTGTCAAGAGGGATATATTTATTCTCAGAACCAAATTAAAACGTACAGGACTGCCTTTCCACTAGAGATCATCTTGCCTTTCACTGTGTTGTGGGTATTTCCTCTTATTTTTGTTGTTTATAGTCTAGTTGCTTGTTGGTGATATGTCGTCTCTTCCTCATTAGAAAAGAACGTACGTGGTATTAATTCCTGAACCTGGTAAGGGACTGGTGACTGGTGATGTTTGTAAGGGACAGCAGTTTCCTTAAATCTGCAGCATTTGGTTGTGTGAATGCTTCTGTCCCTGAGGCAGGACAGTCTCTCTGAAGAGCATTATCTTTCTCACAGCCAGAACCTGGCGCTGTCACCTAGTTTTCCTTTTGTAAAAGTGACACCAAAATTTTCCAAACTACTGTCCCAACCTTGGATTCATCTAAGTCTCTCTTTCCTGTGTTTATCTGTCACTGGCTGGGCCACTTCCTAGGGTTCCCTCTGTGTCCCTGCACAGGTCCGATGCAGAGTACACAACGGTTCTGGCATGAGACTGGTCAGAGGTCTCCGTACCTGACTGTATGTTTCACGTGATTTGCTTATCTACCTTGAATTGTGATCGTGTATGGGTGTGTCTGCCACCAGGGTGAATGTGTGGAGGTCAGGTGGCACCTTATGGAAGCTGTTCTGGGCATCAAATCAGGTCCTCACGTGTGGTGGCAGGTGCTTTTATGCTCTGGGCCACCTTACTGGTCCAGCAGGTATACTGTTAAGATGGAGTTATTTGGAACCTTTTGAATCATCCTGATGTAGCTTTGGCTTTCTCTCCTGAAGCGTAAATGTGCTTTTAGCTGCCAGCATAGGAGTTATTTTTCTTCTCTTCCTAAAAAGTACTAAATTAAGTGAAACTGGGAATTCATAGTATTCCTAAAATCATTCTTGTTGTCATCAAAAACTCAGAAAAGGAGCCAGGCATGGTAACACACCCCATTAGTCCCAGTACTCCAGAGGCAGAGGCAGGTGAATCTCTGTGAGTTCCAGGTCATCCTGGTTTGTGTTGTGAGCTCCAGGCCAGCCAGGGCTGCAAAGTAAGATCCTGCCTCAAAAAACAAACAAACAAATAAATATTAAGTAATGTTCTATATACTAATATTGTTATTTACCTTTTATGGTGTCATTAAAATTTGACAGTGACTTTTTTATCTTATTCTATTAATTGTACTAGGAATTGTGTATTCCAGGCTAGCACTATACAATGGAGCTACCTCCCCAACCTCGATGACTGTATTGGGGTCAGGGGTGTTTTTATTTGTTAAGACAGCGTCTTACTTCGTTATATCTAAGGCTGGCTTTGAACTTGAGGTCCTCCTGCCTCTACATCTTGAATGCTGGAACTACAGGAGTTCACCATGATGTCTGGCGTCTTTTTAGTTACTGTATGGCTTTCTATTGTTTGAGTGTATAATGATTGATTTGCCCCTTTGCTGCCTATTAAGGTCTGGGCTAAGAGGCACCATTGCTATTAGGCACAGCACTCTAGTAGACATCCTGATTGCCAGATACCACATCTTGATGATTTTTGGTGTATGATACATGGTGTCCTACTATTCTTTAGAATGATTAAGCCAGCCTGTGCTTCTAGCTTCTGTAGTATTTGGAGTTCCCACTTTCCTATACCTCTGCCAACACTAGGTGGTGTCCAGTTTTTAAGTCTTTTAAACTCTTGGCATTGCTGTGAGGATGACAAATAGAGAGGACTTGGCTCCTACAGACCGTTCTCTGTTCAGAGTAAATCCTAGGCCTGAAGCCTGTGGAAGTTGGGAGGAAACCATTGAGGCAACTGTCCATTGTGTGCCTTGTTTATCACTCAAATTCTCTACTTTTGCAAGATTGCCATATTGATCAGAAAGATTAAAAGACTTTAGAAGTCTTCTCTATGTTCAATTCCTCTGATCCTTCCTGGATGTAGATTTGGGGCTCTATCAATATGTCTGTCACCTAATTCTGTCCCTTGGCTGTTTGTTTTTTAGGTTCCAGCTTTTTGTTCCATCTGTCTTAGACATACTGTATTATATTTGACATTCAATAAACTACTTCGTTGTTTCTTGTATCTCTGATCTTATTCCCAGAAATATGTTTATTATTTGTTCAGTATTCATTTTTTAAAGTGTTTTTATCAAGTATCTATTCAAAACAGGTAACTTTAATCTGGACTAGTACAAACAAGCAAAATGATTGAAATGGGACCTTTCCCCTCTGTTTATATAGAGCTGAGGAGTAATAGATGGTAGATGATACCTAATCTGGTATCATTAATATACCTTTTTGATGCTTATTGTGTGCGTGTGTATACATATTCCACGGCAGGCAGGTGCAATGTAAGATTGTCTTCCCCCATCATGTGGGTCCCAGGGATGGAACTCAAGTCATTAGGCTTGGTGGCAGGTACCTCTACCCACTGAGCCATCTTGCCAGCCTTCCTACCCCCAAAGACTAATTCATCCATTTATTCATTTCTGCATTAAATGTTTGCTAAGAACTTATTCTCTACTAGACAGTGGAGTCGGGCATGTTATTGCACACCTTGTACACCCATAACCTTAGCATTCCCGGCCCGAGGAAAGCTTAGGAAGGGGAATCTCAAGTTTCAAGCTAGCCTGAGATACATAGGCACAAAACAATAAACAAGGGAAAGTTCCTCCCATCCAGGAAGTTGTGTGTTCCCTGAGAATACCGATGCATTGGCAGCCTGAGCCAAGTCATGGGGCATACTGTCGACCTGATAGACAGTTGGTGGGGACGCCCAATGAAGACTTCTAAGCTAGGCTTTGAAAGAAGAGTTTACCAGGTGGGAAAAGAGGGGCGGCAGCAACTGAGGCAAAGATAGAAGCGTGGAAGGCCTGGCCATCACTGACTAGTCCTGTGTCTCTAGAAAACTAGGCTTGTGGAAATGCTCAAAGGAAATGACAGATAAGATCAAGGTGTGGGTGGACTTCTGAATGGTATGTTTAGGAATTTGGACTTTGTCCTGAGGGCAGCAAAGACTAACAGTTGTTTAATGTTCAAAAATACTAACTTATTACCTGAGCTGTATTCTGCCACTTAAGGCCCTTTTGCACAAAAGAGACTTGATAAACATGGCTCTTAGGAAACTTTGGCAGTGTCGCAGCCATATTGAAGTGTGAGAGTAGCATTGTGGGAATAGAACTGAAGAAGAGCGCACATTAAAGAGGCAGTTCAGAACTGGAATCGGTAGACTTGGTAACCTGCCGGCTCTGTCCTCTCTCCTGCAGCTGAGCAGTTACCTGTAGTGGAATTTCTCTAAGTTACACGTTTATTCCTGCGGGGACACCCAAAAGCAGGACCCTGCAACCATGCTCCGATTGCCTTTCCCCTGATTTTCTGGAGTTTAATGGCCGCCTGGAGGTTAGATGGGATGGTGGTGGGTGCTGACTAATTCAGCTTTTAAAGCATTGGTCTGATGTCTGTGTAGGGCCTTGGCCAGGGCTGCATCAGTGATGTCAGTACTAGCAGGTACCACGTGGTGGCATTGGCGTCACTGCAGATGTTGGCAGCAATACAATCTCAGCCAGAGTAGCAGTGGGAACCTTTGTAAAGCTAGAAATACAGTTTTGTTGTTTTGTGGTCATAAAATCCTCCTGAAAACTGTGAATTTAGGGTAGCTGTAGAAAGAAAATGACTTGCTTTTAATGAAGAGCAAAGTCGTTTTCAAGGGTCAGAAGAAAGGAACAGAAGGTGAAACAGATTCCATCTCCCTCGAAGCTGAAAACAGCAGCAACATTCCTTCTAAAAGTGGTGAAGAAACATATATTTTGGAAAATTCCTTTTATGCCTATGTTCTTTGCTTGTTAAATCCTTAGATTTGCTAAATTGTTTGTGACAGGGTCTCACTGTAGCCCTGGCCAACCTGAAACTCCCTATGTAGACCAGGCTGTCGGGAGGGCTGGGGAGCAGTGGCCACATGGGGCAAGAAAAAATAGTAGCTGTTGTTACAAGCTTTCTAGACTGTCGTAGGAAATTCTTCAACACTTCATCCATTTAAAAAGTAAATACACTTGGAGCTGAGTACAGCGTCATGCACCTCTACTCTCGGCTACAAGTATTCTAAAAATAAAATATAAAAAATACATCAGGGGCCCAAAAGATGGCTCAGCAATTAAGAGCACTTGCTGCTCTTATGGAAGACCTGGGTTCTGTTCCCAGCACCCATATGATGGCTCACAACTCTTATTCTAGTAGATACATTGCCTTCTTGTGACCTCTGAGAGTTCCAGGCATACATGTGCAGACAAAACATCTGTACACAGTTTTGTTTTTGAGACAGGATTTCTCTGCATAGCCCTGGCTATCCTGGAACTCACTTGGTAGCCCAGGCTGGCCTCAAACTCACAGACATCCACCTGCCTCTGCCTCCTGAGTGCTGGGATTAAAGGTGTGTGACACCACTAACTGACCATTAAAGAATTTTTTAAAAAATAAATCACACATTTCTTTTGTGAACTAATCTTACAGTATCAAATCTTTGAAGCATAGCTTATGTAAGATGTTAATAGATTCTTGCAAATTTTAAGCCTAAAGTACTGTTACTGTTTTTTGATTTTCTCTTTTCTTTCATCTTTAAAAGAAAATATTGAGCTACAATGAAGCAAGACTATTTGGGAGTGTTGGAGGATGCGCCCTCCTCCAACATCATTTTGAAATAATTTCAAGGTCATTAACCACACAAGTATGGTTGGATTAAAAAATATTCAACCAGAACCCCTAATTCCGTACTAGGTGATTTCAGTTCTCGTGCTAAAATTAGTTGATATTAACCCTTGGTGTTCTTGGTTTTACAGCAGAGGGCCACCATGAAAGATAACTTGATAAAGCTCCGGCAGGAGATGGCCCAGCTGGAAGCCGTGCTAGAGCAGCAGGGGAACCAGCCTTCTGGCCACTCTTCGCCCCTCATCGCCGACCCTTGTGCCCCCGAAGACCCGCCAGATCCGGAGCAGAACATCCCAGGAACAGGTCTGTAATACCAAGCAAATGCCAGCATCATAAGGAAATTTTTTCCCTCCCTTCACCCTTTATTTCCTTCAGAAAGTGAGGACTGAGTTCCGACCTTGTGTGATCTCTGCTCAGCATGTATTTACTGAGTTGCTCCATGAGTAATTTGGGAGCCTTATTGCCAGCCCCTGCTCACAAGTGATGTTCCATTTTTAGGAACCCAAGATAATCATTCATTCCTGTCCTTCTCTGCGTGTTTACAAGGTGGTGCTATGGAGACCCCAGAGGAGATAGAAACAGTTCTTGTTCTTAGTTGTTGGGGAGGTTGGTTATAGGTAACCCCGTAATTTCAGAATGCTAGGAGAAAATAAGAATCATTGAGCTGTACTTCTTATAATGTTAGCTCACAAAGCAGAGACCTGTTTCGTGTGTTTTCTTGTTTGAAGGAAGAGATCTCTGATTTCAGGAGCTGCCCCTTGAGTTCTCAGTTGGGGAGCGGGCTTTGCTAGAGCTTGTTTGACATCCCAGAACTTGGGGTGTGGAGGCAGAGGAGTCAGGAATTAAGGAAGCTTTCAATTACAGTGTCTGGTGGGACACCACAGGAGGAGTTGGTGCTTAGGGACTGACCAAGGTGGTGAACCCTTCTGGAGTTTCTTCCCAAGCCTCAGGGTCCCACCTGACTTGGTGCTCCATTTCCTCCTCCAGCACTTCCTCCACTGTCCTCTGGGGGCCCTAAGGCCTCCCGTGACTCTTTCTAGGGACTCAAGTCTGTTCATTATTCAGTGTAGTGACCTTGGTCTCCACTTGTGCCTTGTAATATTTTTATGTTCAGAAAGAAAGAGTAGCTCATGCAAGGGAAGCTGGGAACTCTGTTGCTATGGCACTGAATCAAAAATGTATCTCCTTAAATACTGTCTTTGTAACTGCATCTTCATTTAGTTCATCCCCAGATAATGAAGCCCAGAGTCCCGTCCCCGATACAGTTATCTTTGGGGTACTGTCAACTGTTTTATTGTGAAAATAGACGAGACTTTCAGTTCTGATGCACAAGATAAGAATTGTTACTGTCTGGCGTTCAGTATCTGCCTAGACCTACTGCCTCGTATTTGGCATACATGTTTGTTGTCATCATCCCCCCCCCCCCACACACACACACACACTGAATATCTGTAGATAAAATGTTGCTTTGTGAAAAAATTAAAAATGTTTCTTTGTGGCTCCTTTCTAAAATACTGTCAATACCAACTTGAGTTTTGAGCCTTTCTGTCCTTAGGATGATGCATTAAGAAAAACTCGATTTCTTTTTCCTTTTCCTTTTAAATATCTTTAGTCACAGAACTCAAAAAGGCAGATGCAGGAGGATCTCTGTGAGTTCAAGGCCAGTCTGACTCACATAGTGAGCTCTAGGATCTAGGACAGGACTACATAGAGAGATTCTGTCTCAAAAGCACACAGACAAAAAGATACTTTTAATGTAGACTTAAGCACTAGAGGTAAGAAGGTTTACGGAAAAGGTAAGGTGATCTAATGGAGCATTCCCAGAGGCTCCTTGCACCAGGGTGGTTTGTTCCTGATGCTACTTTAACGTTATCAAAATCGTTTATTTGGTGAATGTGATGTATGTGTGTGTAGTGTATGTGCACGTATGTGTGCAGGTATGCACACATGGGTGTCCTCTCACTTCTCTGAGGTTGTGTCTTTCCCTAAATCTGTAGTTTGCATTCGTTTTGGGCCTGGCTGGAAGCCAGCAAGCCCCAGCAATCCTTATGTCTGTGCCCCCAACCTTTCCCCCAGCACTGGGTCTCAGATGCACATGAGACCACTCTGAGCACATAACATGGGTCTTCATGGTTTCACAGAAGCACTCTTACCCACTGAGCCATCTCAGCCAACCCGTCCCCCTTTTTGTGAGACAGGTCTCCTAAATCCCGGGCTCATCTCTAACCCACTGTGTGACTAAATAAGCTTGACCTGCTGATGCTTTTTCCACCACTAGCCAAGTGTTAAAATTATGTATGCGTGAGCACTACCATGCTTGTTTACGCAGTGCTGGGGCTCGAACCCAGGGATTCATGAATACTAGGTACGCACTCTACCAAGTTACATTCCTAGACCATCATCATTCTTTTCTGAAAACTAAAAAACCAACATTGGTACATTACTTTTAGCTAGTGACTATTTAAATTTATATACTAATTCTTTTTTGAAATTTGTTTAATGTGTATGGTATGTTGTCTGTGCACTGTGTACACACCTGGTGCCCACGGAGGCCAGAAGAGGATGTCTCTGGATCCCTTGGAACTGCAGTTAAAGACAGTTGTAAGCCGCCATGTATGTGCTGGGAATTGAACCTGGGGCTTCTAGAAGAGCAACCGTTACTCCTAAATTCTGAGCCATCTCTCCAGCCACTGCTTATATTATTTTTAAGATTTTGTATTCCTTTTTCATTTTCATTCTCATTGTATGTATGCATGTTTGTGTGTGTGAGCACACACACGTGTTGGTGTGTGGAGGCCAGAGGTTGGTGTTGGTCATTCTCCATGGCTCTTGCACTTTAACCCATTGGCGTTGGGTCTCTCAGTCAACCCCGGGATCTGCTGTCACGGCAAGTCTCCCTAGGTAGCTTGTTCTCAGGATCCTTTGTCTCTGCTGGCCTAAGCTGGAGTTACATGTGACTGTCAGGCCCAGCGGCACTTATGTCAGTTTTGGGGATCCAAACTCTGGTCCTCAGACGTGCATAGCAAGCATTTTAATCACTGAGCCATCTCACCAGCCCGTGACCGAGTATACTTAAGGATGATGAAAGCCCCTTCCCTGGGGTCTTAAAATCAGTGCCCTGCTCTTCTGCATAGATCTTCCTGTTTGTCTAAGGTTTATTCCACAACCTGCATAATATTAGTGAACAAATTTATACATGCCCAGTATAAATTACTTCTCTCTGTAGATTTGGTTCTTACGTGACAGGCACGCACACACATTCCCTGGCATTCAGAGGCAAACAGCATTTGTGAGAACGTGGCCCGTTGTGGTAGAAGTGATTTTCAGAGAAATCCAAGCTCTTCTAGCTGCAGTGTGTTTACTCCTAGAAACACTTGTTCAGTTTTCTGGGATCCTTCCTTTTAAAGCTGAATGAGTTGGGATTAACTGAGACAAATGGCTTCTGTACCCTGTTCGTGTGCATTGTGGCAGGGGGTGTGTTGTTTTGTTTCCCTGAGCAGGATTTTACTGTGGAACCCTGACTGACCTGGAACTCACTCTGGATATTCCTGCCTCTGACACCAGGCCTGATCACCAGTCTTTTTAGTGGATAGAAGATACTCTAAGTGCATTTATGTATGGATGTGTGGGGTGTTTTGTTTTGTTTTTCAAGACAGGGTTTCTCTGTGTAAAAGAGTCCTGGCTTCCTGGAGCTTGCTTTGCAGACCAGGCTGGCCTCAAACTCACAGAGATCCACCTGTCTCTGCCTCCCGAGTGCTGGGATTAAAGGCGTGCGCCACCATGCCTGGCTCTGTATTTAAGTATTTTGTATGTATGACTGTTTTGCCTGCATGTGTGTATATGTACTAAGTGTGTGCCTGGTATCCACAGAGGTCAGAAGAGGGCATCGGATCCCCTGGAACTGAAGTTACAAATGGCTGTGGGACCCACATGAGCATCATGTAGGTGCTGGGAACCAAATCCAAGTCCTCTGCAAGGGCAACATGTACTCTTAACCACTCTTCCTTCAGTTTTGAACTAATTGTTTTTGATGTCTAAATATTTACTGTGCCGTCACACTTTTAATTCCAATGCCTTTTTTTTCCAGGGGGAGGGTGTCTTTTAGACAGGTTCTCTGTAGTCTGTCCAAGGACTCCCTCTGTAGACCAGGCTGACCTCTAACTCACAGAAACCTCCCTGCCTCTCCCAAGTGCTGATGTTAAACACGGTCCCTGGGTGGGTGGATGTGTGGGTTGGTTGGTTTTTGAGATGAGGTCTCCCTGTGTAGCCTTGGCTGGCCTAGAACTCACAGAGCTTCCTCTGTCTCTCCTGTCAAGTGCTAGGATAAAAGGTGTGCACCATCACACCTAGATTCCAGTGATTTTTTAATGGGATAGAAGATGTTTAATTTTCAGTTAATTAATGTTTAAATATTTCTTCTGCTGTGCACGTGCCTTTAATTCCCAGCCCTTAGGGGGCAGAGGCAAGCAGATCTGTAAGTTTACTGCCAGCCTGGTCTCCAGAATGAGTTCATTTTTTCCTTTAAGCCATTTTATCAAAGGGAATAGCACATGCCAGACCTTGCCTTGGGTCTGTTAGATCTTCCCATTCCTGTGCCTTTCCTTATTAACTCCTTATATTACCCAAGATACCTCATCAGCCAGCACCTTGAGGATGTGTACGCCAGCGCATGTGCTTTTGTTGGTGGGCTTAGTTTTTGTTGTTTGTTTCCCAGTAATTGAAGATGTGAGGCAAATGTCATCTCATCTGACTCTTTGCTGCTCCCCCCATGTGTTCAAGTTTCAGCCTGTATCTTGTGCAGTCTTTGATGGAAGACAGAGCAGGAGATGTGCCTTGTGCTTCCCAGTACTTTTGCTTTCCTGTTAGCAGAGGAGATTTGGGCAGAATTCTGTTCTCTTCCAAGATAAGAATACATTATATATTCTTGCTTTCTTATCACCCAGGGCCAAAAATGAAAGACACATGCTTTGTTTTCAGCCTGTGGTGATTGAATAACTCCATTTACCAAGTCTTAAAGTTCCTTCCCTTATTCTTACTATTTTATAATTATTTCGTTCTACCTGGTGCTGGCATTTGTCTGTTGAACTACTTGTATCGGTTCATTTTTATCTACTATATTTGTTTAATTATAGTTCAGTGGGTGGACTGCCTGGCTGACATGCGTGAAGCCTTTGGTCCAATGTGGTACAGACAGCCAGATGTGCTGGCACACAGCTGGCAGCCTGCCCTTGAGCGAGCGGTACAGGCAGGAAGAGGAGAAGCTCGGTGTTGCCCTTGTCTGTGCGGTTCTGCCTCTGTCACTTGTTCTGGCACATGCTGGTAAAGTGCTGCAGAGATGGAGGCAGGAGGGTCATGAGAGTCCCGTCACACACACACACAAAGAGAAAAGAACCAGTCTGATTGTCACAGATGGCTGCTTTTAAAGCCAAATCAATAACCTTACCTAAATTAAGACCATCGGAACCAATAAGTAAAATAGATTTTTCTCATTCCATTTAAAGCAATTTTAACTTCAAAGAACATTAATGAGAATCCTGTAAGCCGGAATCCAGTGTGCATTTCTGCTGACAAGTTCCAACCACAACCTCCAGATAGTTCCACCAGTAAAAATAAAGAGACAAGAGTGGGAAGGTAAGAAATATCAGTCTGTGGCGTCTAAGTGACATCTTTGTTTACACTGAACTCCTTCCTGAGGCTGGGGAGATGACACAGTCAGTAATGTCTTTTTCATGCAAACAAAAGGACCTGAGTTCAGATCCCTAGAACCCACCTGCAAGTTATTTGTGGTGCACATACCTGTAATCCCTGGGATTCCTGGGGCAGGGGCAGAGACAGGCCGATCCTGGGTGCAGTGAGCTCTGGATTCAGTGAGAGAGGGATAGATGGCCATAGAGGTAGACTCCTGATGGGTAGACATCCTCTGGCCTCCACACTCACCCACCCATGCAAGCATACCCACACACATGCAAGCACAACCATATGCATGCCTACACCCATACAAAAAAGTGCCAGGAGCAGTAACACAAGCCTGTCATCACAGCTCTGGGGACACAACAGCACTAAAGACAGTCAGTTTATCTAAATTGGTTAGCTCCTAAAAATCAAATTGGATGCTCAGTGTCAATTTCTGGCTTCTACCTGTATCCTTACGTATACAATGTTTCTTCCATCCTTTCTGGGGTTTTTATTTGTTTGTTTGTTTGTTTGTTTTCTTTTTTGTTGTGTTTTGGTTGGGGGTTGTTTTTTGAGACAGGGTTACCTGTGCTGGTCTGGAACTTTCTTTGTAGACCAGGCTGGCCTCAAACTTGCAGTGACCCTCCTTCAGCCTTCTGAACACTAGGTGTACACAATTAGAGGCACTAAATAGCCCTGGGTCACATTGCTTTGTTTATTTGGATATAGGCTTTTGGGTGTGTCCAAGGACTAAGCTACAAAACCTAAGCTTTAAGGTCAGACTATAATGCAGCTGAAATCACTATTGCTAAAATATATATATATACAGACTGTCAAGCTAGGCTTCTGAATTCAGGAATTACAGGCAGGTACCACCACACCCTGCTTTTATTTTCAAAAATACTTAAACCTATCAGGACAAACATCTCACCACTCCAGGAAACAAGGGTTCTTGTTTTCTGAATCCCTATTATGCCTATATATTTCTTTGGGGAATGAGGACAGGTTATCAATAATCAAACAAAGCCATCTTTTCCTGGCCCTGGACTTAACTGAGATTTTATTATAAGGTGTGGAGTCCAGGAACTGCAGCCTTTTAAAGCTTTTAGTTTTTAGCAGCAGTTCAGCTAAGATCCATTTGGATGAGGACTCCGAGGCTTCCAGTCTGAGGAAACAGGACCAACTGAGGAATTGGCAAGGTGAGGTAGCTGTGGCTGGTTCTGCTTCTCTGATCTTTCAACATTCACCCCAATACTTGGCTCTGGATTTTTTTTAATTGATAAGACCTTTTAAGATTTGTGCTACAGGGGGCTGGAGAGATGGCTCAGCAGTTAAGAGCATGGCTGCTCTTCCAGAGGTCCTGAGTTCAATTCCCAGCAACCACGTGGTGGCTCACAACCATCTGTAATGAGATCTGGTGCCGTCTTCTGGTATGCAGGCACACATGTAGGCAGAACACTGTATACATAATAAATAAATAAATCTTTAAAAAAAAAAATTTGTGCTACAGGTACTAGCATTATTTGTCTAACAAAAAAATGAAAAAGATCTTTTTCCTTGGGCACTAAAGCTATGTTTGGTTGGCATACTAAGTCATACACACTCAAAAGACTGGAGGAACTGGGGGCTGGAGAGATGGCTCAGAGGTTAAGAGCACTGGCTGCTCTTCCAGAGGACCTGAGTTTAATTCCCAGCAACCACATGGTGGCTCACAACCATCCATAATGAGATCTGGTGCCCTCTTCTGACCTGCAGACAGAACACTGTATACGTAATAAATAAATCGTTAAAAAAAAAAAAAAAAAAAAAAAAAGACTGGAAGAACTTGTTGGGCATATACATATACATATATATTATGTATTCTGCTTGCACATGCCTGCAGGCCAGAAGAGGGCACCAGATCTGTAAGCCACCATGTGGTTGCTGGGAATTGAACTCAGGTCCTCTGGAAGAGCAGCCAGTGCTCTTAACCTCTGAGCCATCTCTCCAGTCCCGGGCACATATATTATTAACATTTAATAGTTTACTTTTTAGGGGTTGTGATGGTGGGGATCAGATGCAGGCTTTCCTATACTTTAAGCAAAGTGCTTTCCCACTGAAGTATGTGCCCACCCCAATAGTTAGCTTTTTTTTATTATTATTAATTTTCATTAATCGCATTTATTTTTGTATGTTGTTTCGAGGGTCTCAGGTAGCTCAGGCTGGGTTTGAACTTACTATGTAGCAAGAGCAACCTTGAACTCCTGCTCTTCTACTTCTACCTCAGGAGGTAGACTTTTAGTCTTCCTGGCTCTTTTTTTTTAATGTATGTTTTGCTCAGATGTATGTCTGTATCATGTGTATCCTGGAACTGGAGTTATGGACAGTTGTGAACTACCATGTGTGTGCTGGGACTCCAATCCAGATCCTCTGCAGGAAGAAGTGCTGTTAACTGCTGAGCCATCTCGCCGGCCCAGCCTCTTGTTTTAGAATGACTTTGGACACTGAAAATTCAGGGAAAGGGGGTAATGCTATAAATAAATTCTTCTCAAATTAGGTGGAAATAAAGTGTAGAGGTGTGAGCCTTGCTCAGTTTTCTGTTTCCATAAGAGGACTAACTCAGATGGAATAGTGTATAGAATCTGAATTAGCATCAATGGATAATTTGGCAAAGGAAAAAAAAAGCTGACATGCTTTTAAACAGCTCCGAGATCTACTGCCTCGGCGCAGCCCTGAGGGGAGGTGTCATATGTCAGCGGTGGCGGGTTGGCAGGCAGCGTGAATCTAGGCTCCTGGGCTGTCGTGTAGGCTTTTTGGCTGGTCATCCCTTATTTCTCTGACAGTGAGATGTTTCACTTACGCTTTGGCTGCCGAGGAGTTATGATAAGGCCTTTCCGGATTGGTGGTGACAGTTTTCCTCTTTCATCCGTCTTTCCAGGCCTTCCTCTTTTAAATCTCCGTCGGCAGGCAATAGGTGCGCCTCCCACAGCCGCTCTGGGAGTCTTCAAAACAGAAGCTTCCAGTCTCAAGAGGAGCTCCTTCAGGTTGTTGAAGCAGAGAAGTCATGTGAACCACACAACTTAACAGGGCCATCTTACTTGCCAAGGCAAGATCTAGGTAATGCTTCATCTTTTTTAATGGAGAAACACTTCGTTTCTATATCCTATATATAAAGTATACTTTTGAAAAATAACATGAGCTACAATCTGAGTTTGCTTGAAAATTATTACAACTGTCAATGAAGGAGACCCCCAACAGTGGGGGCTCCCTCCTAGACCCCGGATTAGGCTCAAACCACACCTAACACCTATTTTCACAGAGAGATCCTTTATTAAGCAGGGAAGAAAGGTTAAAGTGGCTGCTTTCTGACTCAGGCAGAACTCAGCGGCCAATGACCTTGCAGGTGTCGTTCTTGAGAGGAGAGGGAAGGTCTGTGTTAGGATGGGCTGGGATGCTGCGGAAAGGAGGTAGGGACAAGGGAAAGGGGACAGGGCTGTTTGTCCTGGAGGAGAAAGGACTGCTTCTGGATAGAGAACAGACAGACGTGGCACATAGGCAAATGGCGGTTTATAAAGGAAAAACGGGAAGCCCTGTGTTAGGATGAGGTGTTTAATTTTAATTGGGCATGTTGATTGGGTGAACCTAAGGGAGCTTCTGGTTGCTGAACTTCAATACTTCAATAGCTGGACCTTGGTAGTCAGCCTCAGAAGGAGAAAGTAGCTAAATAAGGGAATAGATCTTGGTTTGGTGGCTAGCTTAAGGAATGAAATCTAACAGTTTTTAGCAAGGCAGAGGGGATGGGGAGAAGGGCAAGGCCTGCCAGAGCCACATGCTCAAGTGGGCTGGTGTCCCTTCAGCAAGGTCATTTGCTGCTGTTCTTCTGCCCGAGTCAGAAAGCAGCCACTCTCTGTGAAAAGCCCATAGTGGATTACTAATAGTTTTGAAGGTGATACGTAGGGTCTGGTTGGTTATTATCTACGTGTTTTGCTTCACCTGTTAGAATTGTAAGACCTGGAATAAAGTTAAAGGTCTGTCCTTTACTGGAAAATGAGTCACAACCTGAAGTGAGCTTTTTTTAATGAATATGAATGAACAGCTTTGGCTGTACTAGAACTCACTTTGTAGACCAGGCTGGCCTTGAACTCATAGAGATCAGCCTCCCGAGTGCTGGGATTAAAGGTATGCCCTAGCACTACCTGGCTTCTTTAGTTATTTTACTCAGAGTTTTATTTTTAGAATATAGTTATAAATGTGATATAGTGGTACATGTCTGTAGTTTCAGTTACTTGAGTAGCTGATGCAGGAGGATTGCTTCACCTAGAGTTCAAGGCCAGTTTCATCAGTGACCGTCTGTGTGTGTAAGACCCTATTTCAACTAATCAGTTAAATCGTTTTAAACTTGTGTAGCCCGGGTAAACCTTGGACTTGTGATCCTCCTACTGGAGCCTCCAGTAGCTGGGCTTCTAGGCTTATGCCACCAGGTCTGACTACAGTAAATATTTCCGGACTGGCAAGATGGGTGATCAGGTCAGGGCACTTGCCGCCAGGTCTGATGACTTGTGAGTTACCTGTGGGGCTCACAGGATGCCAGGAAAGAAAGGAAGGAGCCAGCCTCCTGTAAGTTGTCCTCTCACTCTACATCACATACACTTACAGCATGTAAGTGAGTAAGTAAGTGGATGTGCTAATAAATGTGCACGGACTTACAACAAATAAATCAGGAAATGTATGAATGCATATTTTTAGCTATCTTTAATGTGTTAGAACCGTCTTTGCTCATCAGCCTTTATTTTCAAAGTGTAAAATCTAATGGATGGGCCAGTAAGATGTCTGAGCAGGTAGAAGCACTTTCTGCCAAGCCTGACAACCCAAATGCGTTTCCTGCACAATCTCACTGGACATTTAAGTCATTTCTAAAATTACATTATTATAAACAGAGTTGCAGTGTTGCAGTACACATCCTATCAAATAAGATTTATTTACTTTTATTTTATGTATATGGGTGGTTTGCCTACATGTATATCTGTGCACCACGTTCATGCCTGGTTCCCATAGAGGCCAGAAGATGGTGTTGGATGCCCTGATCTAAAGTTAGAAGCAATTTTAAGCTACCATGCAGGTACTGTAAACCACACCTGGGTCTTCGGGAAGAGCAGCCATCTCTCCAGCCCTGTGCTGTTTCTTTTTTTAAATAATGCCATATTGTTCTGTAGAGAAACTAAGGCACCATGCTTTAACCAACAGTGTCCTTGTAATATAACCGAATGGGTCTTTAAGTCTTCACAGAGACTGGAATCTTGAATTCAACATTTGTTGCAATTTAAGTTAAACTTCTCTTCCTTGCAGAAGGAACCCCATATCTGGAATCTGGAATCAGCCTTTTTTCTAATAGAGACCCTGAGTCTGAGTCCTCTGAAGAGCCAGCTCTTGTTTGCACGACACCAGCTTCAACCTCTACACGGAAAATATCCCAGTGTCAAGCTGCTGAGTCTTTCAAGGGTCCAGCTGCTGCTTGTGCTCACACTGCAGCTGTAGAAACTGTGAGCGAGATGAAGCCAGCACTGACATCTTCAAAAGGAAGAGCCACTAAAGGAATATCCATGGTGGTGTCAGGCTTGACCCTCAAAGAAGTAGTGAGTGGATTCATAATTACCTCTGTAGTGACTGGGACTTGACATGACTGCTATAGAAGTACTAGCGATGAATAACCGCTAGGAAGGAGTCTGTCTGAGGAAATAATTACTCAGTACTAGACACCTTGCTGGGTATGGTACTGGTTTTTGGACTGTATTCAAATTTTCTTTTTATAAAAAAAAAAAAATGTAACTAGATACAGCATCTTTCTCTAGACGGCATCGTTTTCCTGATTCACATCTAGGTAAACTTATCAGCATGTCTAACTAAATGTAGACTGCTTCGAGAATACTGCCCGACAGTGGCATTTCCCCAGGGTCTGTCTGTCTTTATCTTGGCTGTAAGACAGCTTTTTCAATAACCTGCTGTGTCCCCTCTGTCCTGTGGCACCCCTTGCTTATTAGGATTTGGGCACCTCCTAGGGCCTGGTGCCAGAAATGGGAATTGTTTCCTACTCATGGAAACATGAAGCCCACTGAACCCATGTTTCTTTTTAAGCTGCTTATAGATTCCAAGCATTCTGGGAAATTTATTTCTCCTATAATTAGCTGTTATAATAATAAAATAATTGCATATTTCTTTAAAGTATAATAACATACCAGACTATCAATTGGATTTAATAGTAGATGCCATTTATTGCACACTGAGAGGCGACTAAACCATTCTCAAGTGTCCTGCTTAATAGAGCCTTCATAGGCGAGGCACCGTTCCCATCCTAATGGCTCTGCAGGTAGTGACTGCATAAGTTCTCGGTGGCCCATGTGTCCTGCTATTGAAAGGGCAGAGCAAGCTTTGTCTGCTCTGATAGATACGTGTGTCAGTACAGGATAGTAACTGTTGACTTTGTCACCTCATAGTCCATGCTCGGGCAGCAGTTTGCTCGGAAAATTCTCACCTGTGTTTGCTTAAATAGCTCTTGATGGACTTACCTACACATCTAGAATTCCCATTTATTCACTGAAATTTGTATTCACTGTTCCTTTGTTCTGTGTGTTCAGCTTTTTAGAGATAGCTGGAGTGGTCTGATCGTTTTTGCCCTGGGCAATTCTGAGGTGCAGATTAGACTACAAGTGGCTTGGGTGCATGTTTTCTTTAAACAAGTAGAGAGGAAAACTTTGAGCTCTATTCAGGTTTGCTGAAGTGTGTTAAATTTATGATGAAAGCCACTGACTGTATTACACATGATTAATTCTGAAGCCGGCATTAAGATGATCTTTTCAGCAGTTGCTCTTCTGACTGAACACTGTTTGAAGGTTGGGATTTCAGCAATTAACCAGTTCAGAATTGCTAATGACACTGGCACAGGGCAGCGGCAAAAGTGGGGGGGGGGGCATTGGCCTCTCCAGCCTGCCGTTTCCCGGGGCTGAGGACAGTGTGCAGTAGGCAGCATGAGAGGTGGCCAGCTTCCACTGCAGTATTCAGGGGCACATAGACATTTGCATGGGTGTCAAGGGCTGGAAAATGGTGCTCCCGGTAAAAAAGCTTATTTACCAAACAGTAGCTACCAGTTATGTCAACTGTTCCCCAAATGGATCTGGTTAATTTCTTTTACTGCCTATTGATTTTTATTTGCGTGATAGATAATAGCTAAGGGACTCTAGATTTCTTTTGGGGAGAATGAATCTCTTCCAATATTTTTCCTTAAGAGAGAATTGATTTTTTTTTAATTTATTTTTATTTTGTTGATGTTTTGCTTCTATGTATGCCAATGTGTATGCCTGTGTAAGGGTATTGAATCCTGGAGTTACAGACAGTTGTGAGCTGCCATGTGGGTGCTGGGAATTGAACCTGGGTCCTCTGGAAGAGCAGTCAGTGCTCTTAACCTCTGAGCCATCTCTCCAGCCTGAAAATTGATATTTTTTGCACTGACTACAAATATCTTGAATGCTTTGTAACTATCAGAGTTGAGTCTTGGTTTTAAAGTATATATATATATGGCGTTTACCCACCACCCCCACAGCTTCCCAGAGTTTTCTTGAGTGTGATCAGCAGGAAATATTAGATAGAAGGATTTATAGTGGAGAATCTTGCGGAGATATAAACAGATAGAAAATAAAGGATAGCCTCGAGAGGGCCTGGAACCTATTCCAACGGGCCCCGACTGTCTCTGGCCCAGGGTTTTTATAGAGACGCCAAGGGGTAGAGCAAAAGACCTCCTCCCCCAGCACAGCCAAGTGCAGACCATCTCAGACACCTACACTCAGGCCCGTGGTCCTGATCATCCTCTATTCGGACCTGCTCGGTAAAGCCACAGGGAACCCGAGAACGGGCTCCCACATATATGTCTACAGCAAAACTTTCTATATAAGGCTAGTTACCACTCAGTTTATGAGATGTAGGCTGATAAATCTGTTATAGGTTGGTGGTCTGTCTTTCTGTAAAGAAACTCAGAGAATCAAGTTAAATGATCTTTGGTTGTAATTCCCTGGCTTCTAGTACTACATTAGACTGCATTAGAATGTCTCTCTCTGACTTATACATGGTTTTGGGGTTTTGTTTCTTTGCTTGTGTGTGTTGGGGGTGGGTATTGTTTACTTATTTAAGACAAGATCTCACAATGTAGCCCTGGCTGGACTAGAACTCAGTTTTTTGTTTTTTGTTTTTTGTTTTTTGTTTTTTTTTTTTGAGACAGGGTTTCTCTGTAGCTTTGTGCCTTTCCTGGAACTCGGAGACCAGGCTGGCCTCGAACTCACAGAGATCCGCCTGGCTCTGCCTCCCGAGTGCTGGGATTAAAGGCGTGCGTCACCACCGCGGCTAGAACTCAGTTTTAAGACCAGATTGGCCTTGAACTCATGGAGATCTGCCTGCCTCTGCTTCCCGAGTACCGGAATTAAAGCTGTGTGCCACCATGCCTGGTGGCATAGTTTTTAAGTTACCAATTTTGAGATTTCAACCATGTTATATTTTTCAAAGCCAGGGCAAGGTGATCCGGGTGACTAAACAGGTAAAGGTGTTTGCATGTATCTAGGCAGTGGGACCAAGTCCTGTGCTCATTCCATGAGTTGGCTGTTTGAAACCAGGAACTTATGCAGGGACACTTGGCTCAGTCTGGGAGGAAGGGACTGGACCTCCCTGGACTGAGTCTACCAAGTCGATCACAGTCCTCGGGGGAGGACTTGTCCTGGAGGAGGTGGGAATGGAGGGTGGGCTGGGGGTAAGGGGAGGGCGTGGGAGGGGGGAGAATAGGGGAACCCATGGCTGATATGTAGAACTGAATGGTATTGTAAAATAAAAAATATATATCACAAAAAAAAAAAAAAAGAAGAAAAAAAAAAAAAAAAAAAGGTGTTTGCATGTAAGCCTGACGACCTGAGTTCAATCCCCAAAACACCCAAGGGAATGGAAGGAGAGAGCCATGTGCACACTGCAGTGCATGCACATATACAAACACACAATGGACATTTAAAAATTTTTTAGGGTGTCCCTTTTCTGAGGAAGGAGACTCAATTAGAATAATACTCTAGCCGGGTGGTGGTGGTGCACGCCTTTAATCCCAGCACTCGGGAGGCAGAGCCAGGCGGATCTCTGAGTTCGAGGCCAGCCTGGTCTCCAAAGCGAGTTCCAGGAAAGGCGCAAAGCTACACAGAGAAACCCTGTCTCAAAAAACCAAAAAAAATAAATAAATAAAAATAGAATAACTAATACTCTAAGCTGTGTACCTGAGATAATTTAGCATAATTTTTTTTTAAGATTTTATGGCTGGGCAGTGGTAGTACACGCCTTTAATCCCAGCACTCCGGAGGCAGAGCCAGGCAGATCTCTGTGAGTTTGAAGCCAGCCTCAAGTTCCAGGAAAGGCACCAAAGTTACACAGAAAAACCCTGTCTTGAGGGGGGTTGGGGGGCAGATTTTATTTATTTTATGTGCATTGATGAATTGTCTGCATGTATGTTAGTGTGAGAGTACAGATTCCCTGGAACTGGCATTGCAGACAGTTGTAAGCCGCCATGTTGTTACTGGGAATTGAACCTGGGTCCTATGAAAGAGCAGCCAGTGCTCTTGACTATTAAGCCATCTCTCCAGCCCCTTACTTAACATAATTCAATGTTTGATTTTTGTTTCAGATGATTGTGCAAAAGTTTGCTGAAAAATACCGCCTCATTTTAACTGATGTAATTACTGAAGAGACTACACATGTCATTATAAAAACAGGTATACTACAAACCTTTACAGACTATATTGCTTTTATCTCATAAACCACATTAAGAGCCATATAAATAAAAAATTCAAATCCCAAAATTCAAAATCTACAACTATTTGAATATGGACATAGCATTGCAAATGGAAAATTACTTTTCGTGCCACAGTTCATAGTCAGGATGTGGGCACATGAAGCATGGTGTGTAAAGTTGCCTTTAGGGTTTGCAGATGAAGCCTGGTGGAGGAGTACCACTTAGTTGGCATGGGCAAGGCCCTAGGTCATTGGTTCTCAACCTGTAGGTCGTGACCCAATGGGGTTGAAAGACCTTTTCTCAGGGGTCACCTAAGACCATCAGAAAACACAAATGTTTACATTATGATTCATAACTAGCAAAATTACACTTATGAAGTAACAATGAAAATAATTTCATGCTTGGGAATTGCCATATGAGGAACTGTATTGAAGGATGACAGCATTAATAAGGTTGAGAACCACTGCCCTGGGTACTATCTCCAGCACCATAAATAAAAAATTACCCTTAGCATATACATATATATATATAAAACATCAACAAGTTGGCTGTGGTAACTCAATGCTTTGATCCCAGCATTCAGGAGACTGAGGAAGGAAGATCAGAGGTTCAAGTCCAGCCTAGACTATAAAGCAAGACCTTGTCTCAAAAAACAAATGAAGCAGCAACAAAAAATGGATTTGTGTTATGCACGAAAGATGTCTCATATATATGCAAATTTTCCAAAAATACTTTTGGGCCTAGCATTTCAGATCAGTGTTGAGACTGCCTTTGTGTAAGGGTGCCATGGATGAAGTCTCCTAGTAGTCAGTTACTGCTTTATAAAGACAGTACTCTTGTATGACCTTATGCTGGGTTAGACTTTGCAGAGTGACAAGATGAACTAACTGCCCAACCACCTCCTGTGTGCCTGCTTGGAGTGCAGTGGGTCTAGAACAGTGTGACTGGGCCATGGAAGAGCAAGTAAGGCAGAGAGAGCAGGGTGGAAGTGAGTCTCCATCTCTCAGACTGTGGGATGTGGCTACATGTGGCTCCTGGCTGAGTGTGCTGGGTGTGTGTCCTATAACCTTAACGTGGAAAGGAGGGCAAGAGTGGAGCCGCTCACCTGTCATGTGCTCTCTGCTTTTTCAGTCCTAATTGTGCTTGTATAAGATACTTCTGGGAGTTTTCAGTTGACTGTGTAAAATCTGAGTCAACATTTCAGGGCTGCTGAAAAGCTTATGTGAAACTGGCCTGCATTAATACAAGCCTGATACATGTAGCAAGAGAAGTAGGATCTAGCCTTTGATGAATCTTCTGCTGGAGTGACTGTCTAGGTAATATTTTCTGTGCTGAACACAGTGTTTTCACTGTGGCACTCACTAATAAGCTTAGAGAGGCCAGGAGGTGGTGGCACACACCTTTAATCCTAGCACTTGGGAGGCAGGGGAAGGTGGATCTCTGTGAGTTTGAGGCCCTCCTGGTCTACAGAGTGACCAGGACTGTTACAGAGTAACCCTGTCTCAAAAAACCAAAAAAAAAAAAAGCTTCGAGTGTATCAAGAGGTAGATGGGGAAAAGAAACTCAAAATAACGCTGGCGGGCTGGAGCAATGGCTCAGCCGTTAAGAGCACTTGTTCTTACAGAGGCTCCAGGTTTGATCCCCAGCACCCACATGGCAATTCACAACCATCCATAACTCTAGTTCCAGAGGATCCAACACCCTCTTGTGACCTCAGGCACCATACATGCATGTGATACACAAACATACATGTAAGCAAAACAGTCATACATAAAACAAATCTAAGAAAAAAAAATTTAATAAAAGTGCTGTTTGGCAGAGGATAAAGGAAGAATGAGAAGACTCAAGGGGCTTGGATATCCATCTTTAAGCATCTGAAGAATCATTGTAAGACTGGGAAAGTCAGAAAACTGCACAGGGATGTGGGGGGCACAATTATGACTGCAATCTAAACCTTGCTAACAGAATTGGTTTTCCAGTGTACGCTTGCCCATTCTGGGATATCTCTGTCCTTAGAGCCTGTCTTAGTTAAAGTTTCTATTGCTGTAAGAGACACCATGACCACGGCAACTCTTACAAAGGAAAACATTTAATTGGGGCTCACTTAGAGTTCAGAGGTTCAGTCCATCATCATGGTAGAAAGCATGGTGACACACAGGCAGACATGGTGCTGGAGAAGTAGCTGAGAGTCCTACATCTTGCAGGAAATGGTCTGAGACACTGGGCGGTATCCCAAGCATAGGAAGACTCAAAGCTCATCCCCACAGTGACACATTTCCTCCAGTGAGCCTATACCTACTCCAACAAGGCCACACCTCCTAATAGTGCCACTCCCTTCAGGATTATGGGGGCCAATTACATTCAGATGACCACAGAGCCCAAAGCCCTTTGACTCAGCCTTAAGACTGCTATGATCTAGGTTTCTCATGCATGAAAATTGTACCAGAGGGCAGTGCTCATTGGAATCAGGTGCCAGAACAAGATACGGCAAGCTAAGTACCGTTTGAGAGAGGAATGTCGTTAAACTTTAGTATATTTTAAGAAATAGGTTTGAATCAAAGGTGATAAAGGGTGTAAGAGAGCTTTAAAACACAAATTAAATCTAAAGTAACTCTTTAAAGTCAAAGGCAATACAGCATTTGTTGCTTGTGAACTAGAATCAGCTTTTATAGCATTTAAACAAGAAGCTTCAAAAATTATGAGGAATTCTGTGAGGCAGAATGGCCGCTTCCACTACTCGCAGATGGCCTGCTGTGTTTGGGATTTAGTTGAATACATTTCTCCTGTTTTAATGGGTTTTTCTCAGTTTGCTTAGTTCTTCAAAGGGACCTTTGAAACACTCGGCAATAAACAGATTCTCAGCTGCTGCTTATTGAAATACCTACATAGGAAGAAGAATAGCTGTGACAGACTGATTCCCTAACCCTCTCAGGAATACAAGGGGTCAGGGTCCCCAGGGAGAGACTGCAGGGGCGAACTTGTCACATTGGTGTTTCTGATTTAGCATCTTTTCTCTCTCTCTCTCTCTCTTTTTTTTTTTTTTCAAATTTAGGACTTGAACACTAGTTTTTTCTCTTACATATTGCTGTCTGGTAAAGTAGAGCTCTACTCACATTAATCACTAGTACTAATTAACATAGGAAAGAACTCTAGCTAGCCTTGGCATCTCAAAGCTGAGGCTGACAATTCCTCTGGTCCTAACATGGCATCTGCGTCTTCCAGGCTTCCAAAAGCCCACTCCTGATAGTTATCGTTCGTGATGCTTCTGGCTTCTGATGTTATCTCAAGGGGTACTGGAGTCACAGTTCCAGGTTGATCTTGAGAGCAAGAGCTGGGCTCCAGTTTCTTGGGCAACACCGCCTACTTCTGTCTTTCTAACCCTTTGGGTGTTTTTCATTCTGCAGATGCTGAGCTTGTGTGTGAACGGACACTGAAATATTTTCTGGGAATTGCAGGAGGAAAATGGATAGTTAGTTATTCATGTAAGTACAGCTCAGTGTGTCTGCTCCTCCCTTTAACACCTCAGAATTGCATTTTAACACCTGAGGTTTCTGCTGATGCTGAGTCTGAGTTACCAAAAGGTCTTTAACATAACACTAGCTTTGTCTTTAAATGCATATGAGTCTGAGTTACCAAAAGGTCTTTAACATAACACTAGCTTTGTCTTTAAATGCATATGGCTTTGTTCAGATAGGCTGGTGGTGTTGGGAAAGTGGATTTCTAACTAATGGGATCTGATCTTCTCTTAGCAGTGTTAGCATAGGAACAGGGATTTATTTCATAGTAGGCAGGAATCCATGTACAGCAGCACTTTTATAATGTTTAAATGAAGCAGCAGCTGTCTCCAGAAGGAAATCTGCCACAGGCTTATTAAAGAGTCCATTCTCCTGTGAATCGCTGGACTTCCCACCTCCACAAAAGGAACCTGTTGTTCTATTCTCCGTGACTTACTTTTCTGTGTTCTCTCCAGGGGTGATCCGGTCTATTCAAGAAAGAAAACTTCTGGATGTGGTAGGTAGTTGATACGAACTAATCAGAGACACTTGATGTTGGTGTTCCTTCTCCCTTATAGACACATCTTTTCCTCAATGGGGGGGCATTGAGAGTGATGCAGTGCAGGCCGGGAAATGCCATTCTTACTCATTCTAGAGTGAGAAAGAGTCTTCTTTGGAGAAGGAAAGGACTGTGCAAAATAAAGATTCATAGGAACAAATAATGAGCCACCTCCAGAGCCAGATGAGATGATCTATATCTGTAGTACTGATACTCGGGAGTTTGAGGCCTGACTGACTACATAACAAGAGCCTGTCTTTTTGTTTTTGTTTTTCAAGACAGGGTTTCTCTGTGTAACAGCTCTGGCTGTCCTGCAACTTACTTTGAAGATCAGGCTGGCCTCTAACTTACAGAGAGCCACGTCTCTGCCTCCTGAGTACTGCGATTAAAGGCGTGTGCTGCCGCCACCTTCCTGAGCCTGGCTTTTTTTTTTTTTAAATAAATAAATAATCAGAAACAGCCTCCCCAGCCTTTTTTTGAGTCTCATATCTTGGAATGGTCTGGAACTCCTAATCTGCCTCTGTCCCTCCCCAGTATTAGGATGATGGGGTTTAGGTGTGTTCCACCACACCAAACTCCTCCTGCCTCTTTAGTGTACACCTTTGTAGGAAGCTAGTTATTCAACATTGTTAAAGAAAAATACTTTAGGTAGGGATGGGCTTAGTTTGTTCTTGTTTAACATGCATGAAGCCCTGGGTTTGATCCCCAGCACCTCATAAATATGAATTACAGCCGCGTGGTGGTGGCACATGCCTTTGATCCCAACACTCAGGAGGCAGAGGCAGGAGGATCTCTGAGTTCAAGACCAGCCTGGTCTACAGAGAGTTCCAGGACTGTTAGGGCTACACAGAGAAACCCTGTCAAGAAAAAAAATCCTTAAATCCTTAAATTACATGATGAGTTCAAAGCCAGCAGAAGCTACCTCAGACCCTGTGTCAGGGGAAAAAAAAATTAATGTGCTGATGTATCTGTTTAGAAATTGACCTCCTTCCAAGAAATGCTGCTTTTTTTATGATACTAAGAACAATGAGAAATAAATAGTAAGCAGGTAGGAGGAAGAATAATTCTAGAAGTTCAGCAGAGAGCTGATGATGACATCATACAAACAAAATTAGTGGACTCTGCTAAAACTTTACACACTGCTCAGTATGTTCTAATTCAGTGACTCTTGTTGATTTTAATTTCATTTAGTGACTGTTCACGGGAGCCTTCTAAGTGTTGATTACTAGGAATAATACCACAGTAAGCAAGAATGACCAACTCCCTATTCTGGAATGGTGTATGCCCTAGTAAGGGGAGATACACAATAAATAGATGAATTTCATATACCAATAAATGCTTTGATGGACAACAGACTAGCAATTGTCTGGAGTCAAGGGTTACCTACCTCAGCTACAGAGGCCAGGCAAAGTCTTTCTCAAACGACTGAGCTGGGACCTAAATAACGAGAATTCTCTTTGAGGAATGTAGAGAACAACTCTTATAGGTCAGATCAGAAAGCGTAAGGATCTGGTTGTAATCTGGTGTGGTGGCACACACCTTAAATCCCAGCACTTCAGAGGCAGAGGCACATGAATCTCTGTGAGTTCGAGGCCAGCCTTCTCTACAGAGCTCCCACTGGCTCCCAAATGACTAACCAGACAGAGACTTAATATTTATTATAGATGCTTAGCCAATAGCTTATAGTATATAAAAAGATTGTTCCACTGCAAGTTCCAAGACAGCAGGGCTACACAGAGAAACCCTGTCTTGAAAAATAATAATAACAACAACAACAACAACCAGGTGGTGATGGTGCACGCCTTTAATCCCAGCACGTGGGATGCAGAGGCAGGCAGATCTCTGAGTTCAAGGCCAGCCTGGTCAAACATAAGTTCCAGGACAGGCACCAAAGCTACACAGAAAAAACACTGTCTTGAAAAAAACAAACAATAGATCTGGATGTAGGAGTGAGTTTGGTTTTTTTTTTTTTTTTTTTTTTTTTCTTTTTTTTTTTTTTAAAGAAAACTAGACCATTATAGTTGAAGATAGAGAATTGGTGAATTTTGTGTAGGGGCACAGATTAGGTGAGAGGTAAGAAATCAAAGACAAGGGCTAGATCAGGTAAGATTTTGTGTTAAACCACAGTAATACTTTGAGTTTTATTCTTAGGATAATTGGAAGCATGGAGAGGTTTTCTATTTGGGGGTTTGTTTGACTTTATTTATTGTGGGGAAGGTGTGTGCCTTGGCACGTGTGGAGGTCAAAGGAAAACGTGCAGGCATCGGAAGTTGGCTCCCTCCTGCCATGTGGAGTCTGAGGAACAAACTCCGGGTGTCAAGATTGGCAGCAAGAGCCTTACCCACTCTCTGGCCCCTTGCCTGGGTTCTCAATATCCAACAATGTTCAGCAAGTCTTCCCTACCATCTGAGTTTCCCTCACAGTGGCTTCCAAGCATTCTTCCCCAAAACTCCAAACTCCCAGGCCCATTATTCTTTATCTTCTTATCAAAATAGTTACTATGAAAAACACTGGAGTTTCTTCAGAACATTAAATGTGTGTTGTATCCTTTAAATTTTATGCGTGCATGTGTATGAAAGCGTTTGTGTGGAGATCAGAGGACAACTCTGTGGTGTCTGCTACCTTTATATGGGTTCTGGTGGGGACTCCGGTTGTCAGTCTTCGTGGCAGGAACCTTTACCTGCTGAGCTGTCTCACTGGCCTCGTCTTACTATTTTGACTTCATTAACTGTAAATCTTTCAACAGAACTCGAGAAAGCCCTGATTTCTTCAGATGACAATATACGATTGATTTATGTGATCCAGAATCCTCCAGTTATCCTTAGAACAGCACAGCGTTAGTGGTTTTATCTAAATGCTAAGTGAATGCTTTGAGAAGAGATAGATGTTAGAAATTAAAATACATTTTTAAAAAAATCAAGTCCCAGTGAGATGAAAGCTGATTGGTAATTTCAACAAAGATTCGCTTTCGGCTGTTGAGGTGACTTCGTTAGGTAAAGACACTAGCTGCCAAGCTTGACAAACCTCAGGACCCACACGGTGGATGGAGAGAGCCAGCCTCAGCCAGTTGTCCTCCAATGTCTACACGTGTGCCACACACTAACTAAATAGCTAAATAAAAACTTGGCTCTGATTCATTGACTTTAGCAACTGAGGTCCTAGTCATCATATCTAGCCCATAGAATAACAATATTTTTTTAATCCCAGTACTTGGGAGACAGAGGCAGTCGGATCTCTGTGAGTTCTAGGCCAGCCTGGTCTACAGAGTGAGTTCCAGGAAAGCTCCAAAGCTACACAGAGAAACCCTGTCTCGAAAAAAACAGGAAAAAAAAAATCCTTATCTTTGGTTAAAGCTGGTGATTCTGAATACATAAAGTACTTCAATGAATGTGGCTTTCCTTTCTCTGGTCACAGTGTTTTGTGTGTTTGGGGCTTTTGTTTTCTTGAGTTTGCTTGGTTTGGGTTTTAGTTTTTTTTAATGGTTTATTTATTTTTATTTTACATGCATTGGTGTTTTTGCCTGCATGTATGTCTGTGTGAGGGTGTCGGATCCCCTGGAACTGGAGTTACAGACAGTTGTGAGTGCTGGGAATTGAACCTGGGTCAATTCAAAGAGCAGTCAGTGGGTAAGAGCATTTGCTATTCTTCCAAGGAATCAGAGTTTTTTGTGTTTTGTTTTGGTTTGTTTGTTTTGTTGATGGTGGTTTTTCAAGACAGGGTTTCTCTATGTAGCCCTGGCTGTCCTGGAACTTGCTCTGTAGACCAGGCTGGCCTCAAACTCAGAGATCCGCCTGACTCTGCCTCCGAGTGCTAGGATTAAAGGCCGCCACCACACCCGGCTAAGAACCAGGGTTTTAGTCCAGCAGCCTCATGGATTCTCACAGCTATCTGTAACTCCAGTTCAAGGGGATCTAATCTCTGGGTACCATGCATGAGTATGGTACACATGTACACATACATACATGCAAGCAAAACACTCATACACATAAAATAAAAAATAAGAGTGGATTTTTTGTGTGTGTGTTTTTTTTCAAGGCTGGGTTTCTCTGTGTAGCTTTGGAGCCTGTCCTGGAACTGTTCTAGGCTAGCCAGGTTGCATAGCCTTGTCGAGAGAGAAAGAGAGACAGACAGACAGACAGAGAGAGAAAACAAGGTTTCATGAAAGTCCTGGCTGGTACATGGTACTCAGCCACATGGCCCAATTTTTCATTTTAATTGTGTGTGTGTGTGTGTGTGTGTGTGTGTGTGTGTGTGTGTGTAAGCCTGTGTCAGTTCCCCTTGGAACTGGAGTTATAGGTGGTTGTGAGCAACCAGATATGGAAACTAGGAACCAAACTCTGGTCCTCTGCGAGATGCGTGTACGCTCTTCACAGCTGGGTCATCTCTCCACGGCTGATGACAGTTCTGTGTTTGGTTTCAGCATGAATTTGAAGTCAAAGGAGATGTGGTGACTGGGAGGAACCACCAAGGTCCAAAGCGATCCAGAGAATCCCAGGAAAAGGTAAAGTCCCTCTCGTGTGTCACCGAAACCCCGCCTAGGGCTCTGCAGCCAGCTGCTGTGGTGAGATTGATCTTTACCTGGTAAGGCACATCGCATGCCTGTGCTCTGGCTGTGTGATGGAGACAGTGTTTGTTCTCTCAGCCCAACACGGCAGAGATTGCCTCTGCCCCATAAGGCTTAGAGTGCTGGTTGTAATTTAGGTTCCAGGCTGCGGTTGAGATCTCAGCTGATCGTGATGGAGTTTAGATGGGAATCTAAGGCAGTAGTGGTGCACGCCTTTAATCCCCCCCTCTTGCACTTGGGAAACAAAAGTAGGTGGCTCTCCGAGTTCAAGGCCAGCCTGGTCTACAGAGTGAGTTCCAGGACAACCAGGGCGACACAAAAAAACCCTATCTCTAAAAATAAAAAAAATAAATAAATAAAATTAAAAAAAAAAAAAAAAAAAAACAACAACTCAACGACGTGACCTAAACCTTTTGCTCTTCTTGCTTCCCCGTGGTCTTTTCTCTGAGGGGCACAGTAAGTGCTGTGAGCAGGGTGTGCATGGGACAGCTGTGGACACAGAACGCAAGTGACTCATGATCAACAATTTTAGAGCACTGGGATGTATACCACCGCCTGGCCACTAGGACATTTTAAAACAAGTGTGTTTTCATGGTTCTTTCTCTCAACTCCCAACCTTGCTACCTCTGTTCCTCCTTTATGGCCTCCCCCTCACTACCAGCATCACCTCTATTTTTCGCATGAGGAAATTGAGGTTCAGATAGGTTAAGGTCCCCGGGGTCTCTTAGCTGGTGAGTGATGGAAGAAGCTAAACCCAGGCAGTCGAGCTCCAGATCTCAATTCACAAGTGTAGGTGGCTTTGCCGGTGAAAAACAGATTGCCCCAACAACTTTGCAAGTAAGAGCAGGACTCGATGGCTCTGTCCAGCATGTCATCGCAGATGGTGCAGCCAGAACTGCATCCTCCTTGCAGGAAGAAGTCTTCACAAGATTTCACACCTGCCTGGCAGGCCTGAGCCAACTGCTTCCCCAGGTTACTGGGTAAGTGCTTGTGTTCCAGGCTGCTTTTCTTCTCTTTCAAGTGTGCACCAGCAGGTGTTTCAGAACATTCCCATGCGGGGCACCTTCTGTTCCTCTGCAGAAACTTGAGAGGAGACCAGTAAGGTCGGTTTTTCAAAGGAAAACTGCTTTGGACCGGATCACAAACCAAGCCTGGAGTTCTGAACCCTGGGATCGGCCCACCCTTACTCTGAGCCTATCAAGTAACTGTTGCAGATGCCAAGAAAAGCTGCTCGCTACTTTACTTTTCCCTTTCCTCCAAAGGTGTTGTCTATGAGCCAGCTGTATGTTCTTACCCAGCTGGGAGCCATGCAGAATTAGCACCGGGTCCCTCCTTCCTTACAGGAAACCCCAGTGCTTCGGGATTTCTCTTACATTCAGGATAGCAGTGGTGGAAACAGCTTGGGCAGAGGAATGACATTTAGAAGATACGAGAATGCCACTGCAGTATTTTCACAAAGAAATGTATTTGTAGAGGTGAAGCTTTGGAGTCCTTATCTCATAACTAGACACTCATCAGTGTTCGCCTGGATATGAAAATTCCTGATGTTTTATATTTCTCAAGGCAGCATTTGGCTCCAGCTGGCTGCCTGAAGGGGACTTTTAGTGAGCATCTAGGTCCTGTCAACACATCGGGGATCCATTTTATTCTTCCAGATAGGGAGAGAGCAGAAGTGGGAACTGTCGTTTCCAACAGTAGCTGGTTTGCCTGCTGCCCTCTTCTCTGCCGGTCATGTGGGGTGAAGCCATTCCAGTGGAGCCATCGTCTGTCTCAGCCGAACGAGTCAGTTTTCTTTCGTGTCATAACAGGATGGGAAGATGGTCAAAAGAATGAGTTACTCAAATGATATCTGAAAATCCATCCGTCCACACTAGGCCTGCTGGCACTCCTTTATAGTCCCAGCACTCAAGGCTAGGATGGGAGCATTGTGAATTTGAGGCCTGGACTACAGGTTAAGATCCTGTATCGACAGAAAAATATTAATAACTGGCAAAATGTAGGTTTCTTTAGAATGGTGTCTTGAAGCCCTTCCTGAGAACTCACGCCGGTGTACACATGAGAATTTGGACTATGTAACACGGTTGTTACTAGACACACAGGGCTGTTCTGAGCTTGATTAAAAATGAAGTTCAAGCCAGGCAGTGGTGGCGCACACCTTTAATCCCAGCACTGGGGAGCAGAGGCAGGTGGATCTCTGTGAGTTCGAGGACAGCCAGGGATTCACAGAGAAGCCCTGTCTCAGAAAAAAAAAAAAGTTCAGAAGTTCAGTTCCTCACTCACGCTAACCACATTGCACTTACCTAACAACCTCACACGTCTATGGCTCGCTACTTTACGAGACCAGATACAGGACATTGCCAGTGTCACAGAAAGTTCTCTGGGCAGCACTGACGGCCACTGTAATTACATTTCTCCTTAGGAGGATATGTTTCTGCCGATTCTGTGTCATCAGAAAACCAGATGTTGGGGCCAGCTGGGTGAAAGCTTTGAGCAGATACTAAAATGTCCAGGTCACCTGAAGATGCAGTGGCTGTTGTCACCGCAGTGTGAAAGACGGAAGGGACACTGGACTAGGAGGGAAGGGGGAGTGTGCAGATGAGACTGCTGGCCGGCTGGCCGGCCAGGGCAACATCAGACATCATCCAATAGCCTTGAAGTTCTTGCCGTTCGATGTAAAGAAGGACTAGTGGATTGTTCATGTTTGGTTTATTTTCCTCGTATCTGACAAAAAGTAAAATCACTTTGCCAGGGTCACCAAGCATGAGCCTGGACCTGACTGGGAACAAGATAGGACGTTCATGCCTTAAATGACAGAGAATGACTATAGGGGCTAGAGAGAGGACTCAGAGATTAAGAGACTTCCTGCTCTTCCCAGCATCCACACTGGGTATCTCACAACTGCCTGTAACATCAGCACCAGGAAATCTGACACCTTCTGGCCTGGGCACTTGTAGGCACTTGGACATATGGTGAATGTAATGTTTTGTTTTTAAGAGTGACTCTGGGGGCTGGAGAGATGGCTCAGAGGTTAAGAGCACTGGGCTGCTCTTCCAAAGGTCCTGAGTTCAGTTCCCAGCAACCACATGGTGGCTCACAACCATCTGTAATGAGATCTGGAGCCCTCTTCTGGCCTGCAGGAATACATGCAGACAGAACACTGTATATATAATAAATAAATTTAAAAAAAAAAAAAAAAAAGAGTGACTCTAGAATGTAGATAGTTCATAATTCAATAAAATCTGAAATCAGGGCCTGGAGAGAGATGGCTCAGAGTTTAAGAGCACTGGCTGCTCTTCCAGAGGTCATGAGTTCAATTCCCAGCCACCCTTCTTCTGGCATATAGGCAGAACACTGTTTACCTAATAAGTCTTTTTAAAAAAAATCCAAATTCAGTTCAGAATATCGAACTGATTGTCTCTGGGAAGGAGCACAGAAATTGTCAAGTGGTAAAAAAACAGTTCTTCCATTTCAGGGCTTCTCTATTTATAAAAACCCAAACTCTGGGCAAGGTGGTAAATTTCTGTTATCCCAGCATTTGAGAGGTGGAAGCAAGACAATCAGAAGTTCAAGGCCAACCTATATTATAAGTTTGAGGCTACCTGGCCTATGTAAGATCCTGTCTCACAGAAAGGGGAGAGAGACTGGAGAGGCAGCTCAGTGGTTAGTGCTTGCTGCTCATTCAAAAGACCTGCTTTTGGTTCCCAGCCCCCACATTGGGCAACTCACAACTGCCAGTAACCCTAGCTCCAGAAGCTCTGGTGTGCTCTTCTGGCCCCCTTGGGCACCTGTACTCATGTGGCATGTACTCTTTTTCTCTGCACGCCATCTCTTCTCTTACAGCTCTTCAGAGGCCTAAAAATCTGTTGTTGTGAGCCCTTCACCAACATGCCCAAAGGTAAGAGCCTGGGAGGGCTGTGGAGTTACAGAACCAGCCTTTCTTATATAACAGTAGTACAGACAGGGTCAACCTATGTGGAGGTTTCAGATTGGTCAGATGTTGTAGGGTTACTTTGTTTCTCAACCATTCTCCAAACAGATGAGCATAAACTTCCCAGGAGCTCAGGGAAGATGCCGTATTCTGTGCTTGTGTGGCATAGAGCTTCTGTAATGGCTCACTTGGACTAAAGAAGGGTAGCAGGGACCAGAACAACCTAGGCTTTGCCGGGTATGGCAGCACAGGCCCTTGTTGCTGTAGGTGCATTCATTTGTTAGATTTTGTTTGTTTTCTATTTGAGAAAGTATCTCTGTGTAGTCCTGGCCGTCCTGAAACTTGGTGTGTAGACCAGGCTGGCCTTGAACCCAGAATTCACCTATCTCTGTGCTATCACGCCCTCTTAAGAACTGTGTTTTTATTTTTATGTGAAAGGATGTTTGTCTGCACATATGTATATGTACCACTTGTGTGCCAGGAGCTCACAGAGGTCAGAAGAAGGAGTCACGTCTCCTAGATCTGGATGGTTGTAAGCCACCTTGTGGGTGCTTGGAACCAAACCCAGGACCTCTGCAAGACCAGTCAGCGCTCTTAACCACTGAGCCATCTCTCCAGTCCTTGGCACATGCCTTTAATCCCAGCATTTTGAGTTTGAGGCCAGCCAGGGCTAAGTGGTGAGAACCCTATCTCAAAAACCAGGCGGTGGTGGCACAAAGCCTTTAATCCCAGCACTTAGGAGGCAGAGGCAGGCGGATCTTCAAGGCCAGCCTGGTCTACAAAGTGAGTTCCAGGACAGCCAGGGCTGCTACGCAGAGAAACCATTTCCTGAAAAACAAACCACAAGAACCTAGAGTTCCTAAGTGTCAAGAAGAGTTCTCTTCTTCCTGGACCACCTTCATTTAATACAGAAGTTTTATGGCCTGGGCGATGCACAGGCCAGAGGAAAGGGAGGCTCATGATGAATATTTGTAGTTCAGTTTAATGTTAAATATGTGACAGTTAAACTGCTTTGAAGCTGGACTTGGTGACGTAAGCCTGTGATCCAAGCTTAGGAGGTAGAAGCAGGAGGATCAGCAGTCTGGTTTATCCTTGAGTACATGGAGAGTTCACCACCAGCTTGGGCTCCCTGACACCCTGGCTCAAAACAGTTAACAACCGCTATGCTCTACTCTTGCATATCCAAAGCCCTTGTCCAGCCAGCCTGATCTGCAGAACGAGATCCAGGGCAGGTACCAAAACTACAGAGAAACCCTGTGGGGCGGGGCGGGGGGGGGGGGGTAGCTTGTCCAGGTGCAGATTTGGTTAGTTCTCTTCAAAATGAGAGTGTCCCCCTTCTCTGTGCTTCGCTTCAGCTCCAGGGACTGGAGTCCTGTGGCGTAGCAGAAGCGGCTCTCGTCCTTCCTTAGGCTGTGCCCTTTAACACAGTTCCTGTGTTTAATAACAAGATTATTTCATAACTAATTTTGCTACTGTTGTGTAGCATAATGTAAATATCTGATATTTGGCCCCCGTGAAAGGGTCACTGGATTCCTCCCCCTAAGGAGTCGCGACCTGTGGTTGAAAACCTCTGCCTTAGTATCTGGTCATAAGCAGATGAACGGTAGCAAGGTGGCCTGGCATTATAATTCTGCTTCATTCTTTACTGGTTATTGATTGGGGTTTTAGAAATTTTCAAATGCCAGTCAATGATTTCTCTATGGTTTTTTATTTTGGGGGGGTTTGTTTTGTTTTGTTTTCTCTGAGACAGGATTTCTGTTTGTAGTCCTGGCTGTCCTCAAACTCACAGAGATCTACCTGCCTCTGCCTCCTGAATGCTGGAATTAGAGGTGTCCAGCTTTTAATATAGTGAAAGCCAGGGACTCTAGTGAATGTTATTGGAGGAAGGGCTAAGGGCTAAGCCTTAGTTCAGGCAGGCTGGCAGGCAGGAGTACATCTACAAGGCCAGCCTGGTCTACAGACCAAGATCCAGGACAGGCACCAAAACTACACAAAGAAACCCTGTCTTGGGGGGCGGGGGGTACATCCAAAGAAGCCTAGATAGATCAGTGCTGCTGATTCTTAGGCCCAAATTCTTCTGATATTCATTCCCAGATATGTGGATTCTAGCTCAGCATGTGACCTTTCCTAATGATATGCTGGGTCTCTGGCCAGGAGAACGTGTTGTTTTAGCACGCACACACACACACACACACACACACACACACACACTGGATGAAATACCTTCCCATCTTTTCACATTTCAAAAATGGCGCTCTCAGTGGCTGTGATTATAAGTTACCAACACCGATTAGGATGCAGAAGCAAGAAGAAAGATGAGTGTTTCACACGTAGTATCTAGCTATTTAGCAAAGTATTGGAAATTTTGGATTTCTTTTTCAACATGTCTCATTTGGGAGACACAAAACCATATCTAGCAAGTATCTTCCTGAGGCTAATGACCAGAGCAGGCAGATTAACTTAGAAGCCATACTAATTTTAGGGTTTCCTATATTTTAAGGAAAAAAAAATAGCTTGCTCACTGAGGAGGTTTGCTCCAGGGAAGACTGTGGAGGGCATGGGGTATGTATGTGGATCACTATGATCGTTTTACGTCCGTCCTCTGCAGATGAGCTGGAGAAGATGCTACAGCTGTGTGGAGCTTCCGTGGTGAAGGAGGTTTCATCACTGACCCAAGACACAGTAAGTCTTCGGACCTCCCTAAAGATCCTGGGAACTATAAGCAATCAACGTATTGAGGGAAGTCTTTTCTTTCTAGTCCTCTGACCGTGTGAAAGTGGGGCGTGACTTTTCTAAAGCCCTGCTTTGACACTCTTTTTTTCTTCCTGGGGATGCAGGGTTCTCAACCAATTGTGATCATACAGCCAAGTGCCTGGACAGAAGAGAATGGCTGCCCTGGTAAAGTGTCTCTGTGTACTGTGCACTCATGTCCTCTGAGGTCCTGTTGGGTGGGTTTGATTCACTAGTTACCTGGTGCTTACTTGACTAATACAGTTAGTTCTCAGGTGCTTTTTCTTTTCTTTTTTTCTTTGTTTGTTTGTTTGTTGTTGTTGTTTGGTTTTGTTTTGAGGCATGGTCTCACTGTAGCCCTGCCTGGCCTGGAACCCACTATATCTTGGAACTCAATGAGTTCTACCTGCCTGTGCCTCCCAAGTGCTGGGATTAAAGGTGTTGGCAGCCTTCGTGGCCTGTTCTTTTTGTTTTGTTTTTTGTTTTTTCCGGTTGACCTGCTTTGTAATGCAGCCTGGTCTCGAATACTTGGCCGTCCCTCTGCCTCAGCCTCCTAAGTGCTTTTACACACATACTTCTAAGTGTGTGTGTGTGGAGGTTGTAGGATAACTTAAAGAAGTTGCTTTTCTCTGCCCACCATGTGTGTCCTGGGGTTCAAACTCAGAATGTTAGACTCTGCAACAAGTGCCTTTGCCCCCTGAGCCATCCTTTTGGTGTCCTTGTTGTTTTGTGCTGTAAAAGTAATATATGAGGCCCAAGGTGTTGGCAAACACCTTTAATCTCAGCATTTGGGTGTCAGAGGCAGTTCAGTCTCTTGAGTTCAAGTATATGGTCTGTGTGTCAAGTTCAAGGCCAGCCAGAACTGTACAGTGATACCCTGTCTTTAAAAAACAAAGTGCATGTATGTGCATGTACATGTACACACGGGTGATCATGCTTATGGTGTTGCTCTTTAGTGGCTTCTCTTTAGTATCGGGTTGAAGCTCGTGTTATTTCAGTTTCCAGCGGCCCTGAAGTGCTGCCTCAGAACACCAGTTTCTTCCCCACCTGATTAACCCTAAGGTTCATGTGATCAGATCTCAGAGTGGATTGATTAGTCTGGTCTGCAAGAATGACTTGACACCTATCTCTACTTGTGTTCTGTCAGCAGAGATTGGGCAGCTGTGTGAGGCACATCTGGTGATGTGGGACTGGGTGTTGGACAGTATATCCGTCTACCGATGTCAGGATTTGGATGCCTACCTGGTACAGAATATCACCCATGGCCATGACTGTAGCGAGCCACAAGACCCCAATGATTAGTTTAAGAAGTGACCTTTCCATGCCCAGGGAGGATCTCACTCCTGGGTGCTTCCATATCCTACGTACTAAGTATTTTATAAGCATCAGCCTGGGGGTAGGGGGAGGCATCTCCCTATGTGAGGGTCCCTTAAAGGTTTTCTGATTTAAGTCTCCCTTTGAAATCTGTCTTGAGCATAAAAAGTGTTTCACGTGAGAAGAATTTAAGTCTATTTAAACCCCACCACTTGAACAAGATGCTAATTCGTGGTATATTGTTCTTGGAGAGACAGGGTAGAGTGGCTGGTCTGCCCTTGGCATGAAGAGACAGGGGTATCATGAGTCCAAGGCCAGTGTGGGCTATACAATACCCTGACTCAAGAGTGATAGCTAGTAGTCCTAATTTGTTTCTTATAAAATCTCATGTTCAGAAAGACCGAGAGTCAAGTCTCTCAGGGAAATTGCTTGAGGTCTGTGATTTGACTTAAAATCAGTGCTCAAGGCTCCATACCCAGCACCAAACAACACCCATATTTCCCTACCCCACCCCCCCACCCCACCCCTACCCCCACCCCCACCCAGCGGCCGCCAAGAAAACCAGAACAGCCCTTGGACAAGTCTTGGGTGTCAGTGGACACTGAGGAAGTCCAGAGACAGATGATGTATTCTGTATGAATATGAAGTTTTTCAAGTGTCCAGCAGAGCCTTCTAATGCCCCATAACTGAAGAACAAAGTGTTGGCTATAACTCTGCGAAGTAACACATTCCTCCTGACACCCAAGATCTCTGATATGAATATTTCATGTCTGTAAACGATGGATCCCACCAGGAAAGGAGCTGTTGCCTGCTTTGAAGTAATTTTTCCCTTTTGCTCCCTATTGCTGAACCATATACTGCTTCATAAATAATTTTGTTTGCTGAAGGAAGAGGACGTATTTTTCATAAGCTCATTATCTTGGACTGTTTATAGCTGTTGGAGGGACTAGGTCTTCCCTGGCCCCCCAGTGTGCAAGGGCAGGGGAGACCTGATTGTACAAAGTATGTTATATAAATGTTGTGCTGTTAATACTGCAAATAAACTGAATAGCAAACACTTTCACTGAGAATGATTGTTTGGGGGGCCTGGCAAGATGATTCAGTGGGTCAGGTGCTGCTGCCACACCTGACAGCCAGTGTTCAAGCCCCAGGACCCACATAAGAGAAAGAGAGCTGACTCCTGCAAGTTGTCCTCTGACCTCCACACATACACATGCCATGGCCTGTGTATGCACATGAAAACTAACTGAATAAGTAAATGTCAAAAAATCAAAGTTAAAAAATTGTAAATTAAGTTCCTTAAATTATTTTTAAAGGTCTGAGCTGGAGCAGTGGCTCCTCAGTTAAGAGCACTTGTTGCTGGTTTTTCTCTTTGGGTCTCCATTACGTAGTCTTGACTGTCCTGGAACCCAGACTGTAGACCAAGTTGGCCATGAACTCAGATATCATGGCTATCATTCCTACTCCCTTCAAGCTCCCAGCTTCTGACTGTGTTTTCAGCTGTCAGGAATGATGGTGCAGCTGGGCTGGAGATGTAGCTCAGCTGATAGAGTGCTTGCCCAGCATGTACGAAGCTCCGAGTTCGATTCCCAGCACCACATAAAACCTGACATAGTAGCTCACACCTGTAATACCTGTATTTGGGAGGTGGAAGCTAGAGGATCAGTTCTGGTCAGCCAGGGCTGCGTGAGACCCTGTCTCAAAAAAAAAAAAAAAAAAAAAAAAAAAAAAAAAAAACAACAACAACAAAAACCAAGGGTCTGGAGAGATGGTCAATGGTCAGAAGTACCTACTGCTCTTGCATAGATAGGATCTGGTTCCCAGCACTCGGTGGTAGCTCACAATTCTAAAGTCACTTCCTGGAGACCCAGTGGTCTCTGCAGGCACTGCACACGTGGTGCACATGAACTCACAGGCAGACCACAGACAAAAGATAAATCTTTAAGAAGAAAAGCTTTCCAATTCAGCCTTCCCAACGCAAGACCTCCCGGTTCTGTCTCCTCCCTGAGTACTCATCAGGGGATTGATGTGTCTCGTCGTCAGTGAAGGCAGGTAAGAAATAAGCAGGCGTGTGCGTCTCCTAAATGGGTCTTTTCCCGGGACCAGCTGTGACCTGAGGCAGACTTCAACCTACTGTCCCACAACACTGGAGTTAATAGAAAGAACACCCCAGCCTCTCGGGGGACCCTGGGTGAGAGCAGATTTAACTGAAATACATTAAGTCACATAATTGTCTCTGTGTCTGACACGTGTACACCCTGTCTGATCGGAGCTCTGTATGACGCTTGGCCTAGATTAAGAGTTCTATCTGATGATGGAGTAAATCTTGTTCCTTTGACCTCTGCCTTCCCGCTTTCTCATCCTGCAATCTCTAGCCCTCTCTGAGCAGAGCAGCATTTGAGAACTGGTTCCTATATTGACTTTTATCTCATTCCGAAAAGAAGCCGGAAGGGGAAGAGGATTATCGGGCAGGCATGGGGAGGGAGCCTAGAGGAGCACTCCGGCTGATTATCTCCCTCCTCAAAAATGTAACCAGAATCCACAAAGTATCAGCACAAAAACATGCAAGAGAAAAAGAAAGGAATCAGTGTTGGGATGGTTGGGGCGGAAGGAGCCAAGATGCCCAGAATGTATCCTGTGAAGGCTGCTAGGAGCAGATAAGGACAGCATCCAAGTGGACGGCATAGAAAAAAGGGCAGAGTGAGGGGACTGCAGATGTGCCCAAGGAAACCGCACAGAAGGCCGGCTGCCCAAAGGACATGGGGCTCGCTCACCATGGCTTCAACTGGCTGAACGAGTAGCCTCTGCACCCCGCTTCAGAGATGCCCACTGCCCGCAAACAACCTAAAAATCTGCTAAAAACAAGGGAACATTAAAGAGATGCTCCTGGCAGGCTAAGAGTTCAAGAAAACTAGAAACAGCTAGTTTCTCCAAAGAGCATGCGTGGCTTGAGGAACCTGGAAGGTAGTCCTCACCTGGCAAGGTGATGCACACCCATTTATTTGCACTTGGGCAACTGAGGCAAAAGACTCTGCGTAAGCTGGGAGTGGTAGCCCACAACCTGTAAAAAAAAAAAAAAAAAAAACAAGAAACAGCTGGTGAAATGACTGAGCGGGTTAACATTTGCCTCCCAGACCTGTGACCTGATTTCAATCCCAGGAACCCACATGGTGGAAGGTGAGACCTGACTCAAACAAGTTGTCTTGATCACATGAGCCCTGTGGCACACTTGTGTGCACAGACAGACACAAAGCAAATAAAATGGGATGCAAATTTGAAAAACCCCAAGAAGCTGGTGCCGAATGAAAACCTAAGTGACGGTCCCTAACTGGCTGAAGGGCACGAACTTTGAACACCTGATTTCAGAGACCTAAATGACATGGTAACATGCACCTTAGTCAAGTGGTTTCAAAACATTCCCCCTTGATGGAGGCCTTGGGGTGGGGCAAGCGCATCACCTAAGAACTTAGACATGCAGATTCCCAGCCCTGCCCTAGACCCACTGAACCAGCAACTGTGGCGGGTAGGGCCTCCCCAGTGACTGGGACTGCAACAGACTCAAGTCCAAGAACCACAAGCTGAGATAAGGGGAATAAGATCCTAAATCTTGGGTTCTGTAAAGAATAAATAAGGTTGGTGGGCTTGTAAATGGTTCTTATCTCCACAGTTGCAGCAGCTGGCTTCCGTTAACTCTACAATGGCCCTTTAAGAATAAACAAAGCCAAGGACAAAGATTATATTATATTAGCCACCTAGGAGCAGAAGGGCCAGACTAGTTTTTTAAAAAAAAAAAAAAAAAAAAATACAGCTAGAGGTTTAGGAGGTTTTATTAATATTTAAATTGCAGTGAAACCACAGCTGCAGCCTTTGACTCGAACAGGGAGATATGCAAATGTGGCTTTCAAAAGCAAGGCAATTTCACACAGCCCTCAAGGTAACAAGAACAAATAAAACAAATGATTTTGTAATTTATCTTTATTGACTGATGGAGTGCAAGGCATGGACGGCCCTGAGAGAGTCAGCAACTACTTGCTCTCTGACAGGAGCAGAGAAAGCCTGCCTGGAGGGAGGAATGCAAGCAGCCCCATAGACTTGTGACGGAAAAGACCCAAGGAGACCAGGAAGCTGCTGGAAGAAGATGACTCCATTAACATGGAGCGTTTCAGAGACCCAGTCCGAGGTTCTGTGACCCATCTGATCCTGCCAACTCACGGGAGCCACAGCAATAATAACCATCAATTACTACCATTTACCATACCCCTGGGGGCCGTGCGTTATTTCCTTCGTACAAATAAAGAAAATGAGGTTTTGAGAGGTCAAGTGACTGACCATAAGTCACACTATGGAAAAAAGTGACAAAGCCCAGATTCAAAGACTTGTCAGGCTGAACAGCCCACACTTTTCCCAGTGCATTTCACTAGGTACCAGCTGGCAGTGAGCAGTAAGATTAGTGACTGAAGCCAGGTGTGGTGCACTCGGGAGGCAGGGACGGGCAGACTCCGAGTTCGAGCCCAGCCTGGTCTCTCAGTGAGCTCCAGGACAGCCAGGGCTGTTACACAGAGACCCCTGTATCGAAAAAATAAAGTAACTAGTGATTGAGGGGAGTCTGTGCCCCGTTCTTTGGTAGCTTACGTGTGTGTGTTGAGTATGTGTCTGATTGTGAACGAGGTAACAGGTCCGTTCTGGCCTTCTGGTGCTTACTATACAGTGGAGACAAGCCATAAAGAGTTCTAGTTCAGAGGTTCTTTGGGAATGAAGTGGTGGTGCCAGGACTTCTAGAAGAGAAATCCCACCTTGGGATTTAGGCACCATTTGGTCAGGTGAAAAGGAGGCCGAGAGTTTCTGGAAGGACCAAGTGAAACCCTCAGACTCTGGAATTAGAGCTGGAAGCTCTTAAGTAGAGAAGAGGTGACAGGAAAGTCTGGCCATTTCCCAGTCTCCTGAGTTCTCGAATCTTAAACCCAACCTTTTAATATGTCATCCGGTGATCCCTTGGAGGTGCTCTGGCTACCACAGATTTTGCTCAAGCTGTATTGAGTACTGCTCTGCCATCTCTGCAAGGCCCAAATCTTGCTCAACCCCTGTCCTTCACAAAGCCTCTCCCTGGCTTCCCAGACCAGAATCCCTTCCCCACTTAGAATACACATTTTGAGGCTGGAGAAATGACTCAGTGGTTAAGAGCAGCGGCTGCTCTTCTAAAGGACCCAGGTTCAATTCCCAGCACCCCACATGGCAGCTATCAACTGTCTGCAACTCTAGTTCCGAGGATCTGATGCTCTCTTTTGACCTCTGCTGCATACACATGGTGCACAGAAGACATGTGTGCAAGCAAAACACACACATGACTTTTTAAAAAGGGAGTTTAGAATATCCATTCTGCTTCACTTTTATTTGATTTTGTTATACAACCCTTGGTGGCCTGGAACTCACTATATAGATCAGATTGGCTTAGATTAAATTCAGAGATCCGCCTGCCTCTGCCTCCTGAGTGCTGGGATTGAAGGCTGAGCCACCACCGCCCAGCTATTTTGTTATTGTTGTTTTAATGTAGTTGAGGCCTCTGATCCTTTCAAGTGGGAATTACAGACAGTTGTGAGCTGCTGGACCTCAGTGCTGGGAACTGTGCTTGGCCTCTACAAGAGCAGGGCCACTCTTCCACTGAGCCAGCTCTCCAGCCCAGTTTGTGTTTTGTTTGTTTTGGCAACAGGATTTCATGTAACCCAGGTTGGTGTCAAAACTCACTGAGACCAAGGATGATGACCTTGAATTCCTGAGCCTGCTCTTCTACCTCCCAAGTACCCGAGGGCGTGCACCACCAATGTACCGGGTAGTAACATCTTCAGTCAGTCACTTGTGTCTACCTCCTGTCTTCTCTGTTTGCCTAGAAGATGCCATCCCCCCTAGGGGTAGGTTAGTACGTTTTTTCACAGTTATTGCTACCCAGTTTGCCCTGGCAGATGCCTGGCTAGGCACCTAATGAGTATCTGCTAAAGGAGTTACATGGGACCCATGAACTGAAGAGCTTATCCAGCCGATAGCCCCACCTTTAAGAACACTGGAAAGCAAGCCACAGACTGCCCCGAAACATGCTAATCCCCCATCCCCATTTTTGTGATTTACTCCACAGTCTAAGGCATCTATGTGTCTGAGCCCACTCCCAGAGACTTCCTCTTTGATTCTCTTTTGCCCATCACGAAGCCTGCCCCGTTGTGAGTAGTCAGAACAGCACCTACCCACCAGCCTGCCCTGCTCATCAGCAGCCTTTGCCAGAGAGCCTGCTGCGGCCATGACGGAGGAAATAATTACGATGTTCTGAGGAATGCCTTTGCCAGTTCAAAGCTCTAGCCCCAACATTATCTCTCCTCGCCAGGGCAACAGTTGCTTCCTAGATGATAAAACTGAAGTCCAGGCACTGGTCAAAGGTCACTTTATGAGTCGGTGGCAGAACTGGGCCTAACCAGCCCAGGAGTCCCTATTCATTAGGGCACAGATAGCAATGCCTTCATTAAGTTGTCTGGTCCATGTCTGGGGAAGGGAAGCTTTGAGTGGAATTTGGAGGCTGGGGAAGGTCCACAAGAGTTTGCAACTGTAACTAAAGGCTTTTCCCTCCTGGAAGCTAGCATCAATTAGTTCAGAAGAGCTTCTGTCGGGGAAAGGTATGTGTTTCTGTGTGTACTGGGTATGTGGAGGCCAGAAGTCTTCACATGGCCTTTCTCAGAAGCCAAACACCTTGGCTTTTTGGCTTGGTTTGGTTGGCTGGTTTGGATAGGGCTTCACTACCACCATGTAGCCTTGGCTGGCCTGACACCCATCGTATAGACCAGGCTGGCTTTGAATTGGCACAGCTCCACCTCCCTCTGCCCGCCAAGTCCTGGGACTAAAGGAGTATATCACCATACCTGACAAACACCCTGGTTTTTGGTGACAAGGTCTCTCACTTGGGACCTTTAGCCAGATTTGCCTGTAGACCCTAGGATTCCTCTTGTACCACCTCCTGTACCACCATGCCCGGCTTTTTTCATGACTACTGGGGATCAAACCCAGGGCCTCGAGTTTGCCTTCGAGTCCTTAACCAACTGAGCTGCCTCCACAGCGCCTTCCCTTTCTTTAAAGCATTCCGAGGTCCTGGGAAGGAAAGGGTGGGGGTAAATGTACCAAGGTGGCGTGCAGGTTAGCAGGTGTCTTGCCATTTCCCTTGAAAACTGCATAAATCCAAATGACACTCTCAGCAAGTGGCACTCACACCTTAAGGGCCCTCTCAGCTCATAGGCTATAGGACTCTAGGGTAAAATAGTCTGTGTGTACCCAGTTAGAAAATCTTGCCTTGTTAGGTGGTAGTGGCACACGCCTTTAATCCCAGCACTTGGGAGGCAGAGGCAGGTGGATCTCTTAGTTCACAGCCAACCTGGTCTACGGAGTGAGCCAGGACACCCAGGGCTAGACAGAGAGACCCTGTCTCGGAAAAAAAAAAAAAAAAAAGAGAAAGAAAGAAAGAAAAGAGATAGAAAGAATATCTTTCCTTAGCAAGCCTTGACCCTGGAACTTAGTGAGGGGAGGGCTTTCCAGAAACAAAGGGTTTGTGGGGACTGTCTTTGGAGTCTCCCATAGCTTCTAAGCTTGCTGATAGGATCACTCCAAACATGTAAAGGTTCAGAAAACCGTGAAACCAAGATCGGTGCTGGAGCCAACTCTGGTTCCTCACCAAATGCCAAAAAATCAAGAGGAACTGTGTGGGCCCAGGCACTCTCCCACCAGCGGCCAAGCACAGGACTAGCCCTTCGGCTCCAGACCAACACCAGCCTCCACAACTCCTCCACTGTGCCGTGTCCCCTCCCCAACGGCTGTGGTCGATGGGCGGGCAGGGCGACATAGAACCTAAGACCGGAGAGGTGTTCCTTACACCCGCTTGGGAATGCGCTAAACACCATAGAACTGTATGTACACTCTGCAACGGGAAATTGTATGTGACAGGAATTTCACGTACACCCCACTCAAACAAAACAGCCACGTTGTGGGCAGGGAGGAGCCTGCTCTGAGGCTTTGAAAGGGTCAGGGCTCCTTGCAGGGAGTGGCAAGGCCAGACAATGTGGGGGCTAGGCTGGGCCTCCCCCTCCTCCTCCACCAGATGGGAACTGGGACTCGGGAGAAAGGCCCAACTGGGGCACGGAGGACTTGAGCAGAAGAGAGGCGCTCAGTGAATGCGCGGGCCGCAGCCGTCGGCTCATTTGCATCATAAGCGATTGGCCTTCCCTGCTCGTCCCTCATTAGGACACAATGGACAGTTGTTTGCGGGCGCAGCAGATCATTTACCAAGGGGAGAGGGGACAGAGCACAAGTGACTGATAGGCCATAGTCTTGGGGGTGCGCAGCAACCCTCCACCCCTGCGTTCCACCAGCCACGGGAACTTTTGTCTTCACGCGGAGAGCGGACCTTACAGCGCCAGCCAATCCCCTCCTTTGGCAGCGGTGCCGAGAAAATGGGGGACTTGAGTCCAACAGCTAGAGCTGCGGCTTCCGGTACCAGGAGTCGACTCCGCATTGTTCCGGACCTCAGCACACTTCAGCCCTGCAAGGCCGTCAATTCTCCCTTCCTCTTCTCATCGGAGTTCTAGATCTCCGGCTGCCGTTCTGGGCTTGGTTTCCACTGTGCTGTTCCTCTTGCCTCTTCTACCTCTGATTAGCCCTTGCCAGACAAGGGTAGACCTGTGACCGAGGTAGTGATGTGGAGACCGTCTCGGTGTTTTGGAGATAGGCCAGGACAGAACAAATACATGCCCTGGGGTTGGTTTTGTTTTTCCTGTTTTCCCTAGTGTTTGGGACCCTCTAACTTCTGAGTGCTGGGATTACAGGCATGCACTACCGAGCCTGGCTGGAGGCCTATTATAAATCAGGCACGAAGACGACTATATGACACATTTTATTTCTTTCCATCTTTCAAGGTAGAGTGGAGCTCAGAGAGGTTGAGTAACGAGGGCAAGGACACCCAGCTGGCAAGTGATAGCTGTTTGATTTTTAAAAAAAAACAAAAACAAAAACAAAAACCTTCCCCGACTGGATGTGGTGGCACATGATTTTAATCCCAGCACTCTGGTGGCAGAGGCAGACAAATCTCTGAGTTCTAGGCCAGCCTAGTCTACAGACTGAGCGCCAGGACTTACACAGAGAAGTCTCGAAGAACAAAAAAATAAAAATTCTTAAATTCTTTTAAAAACCTTCCCGGGTGTGGTGGTGCACACCTTTAATTCCAGCATTTGGGAGGCAGAGGCAATTGAACCTCTGTGAGCTCAAAACTAGCCTGGTCTCCATAGCAAGTTCCAGGACAGCCAGGGCTGTCTCAACAAACAAAACAGCAAATGAAAATCTGTTTTTCCACCAGACGTCCCCTCACAGAGTCTAACAATGCACACCCTCACAGAAGGCAGCCAGCCACTGCGGTTCTCCAGCGACAGCCCCTTCAGCATGCATCTCCGACTCCCGCCTCTCTCAGGCCCCTTTTGCAGGATGGGGAAACTGCACAGATGCAGGGCGTTTACCACCCCCCTGGGGGTGATAGGAGGCAGTGATCCAGACCAAGCAACCTGGCAAACCAGACCATGGGGGTCTCTCTCCTGCTAACACCCTTGCCTGTTCCCATCTGCCCCTCCCTTTTGTGGGTCAAGGCTGCCAGCTTCTGAATCTGCTTCATTATGCTCTGGGGGAAGGGAGAGTCAGGGTGACGGGGTGTCTATGTGCATGAACATAAGGCCTCCGGGTTCATTCTGACACTGAATGAAAAACTCGCCAATTATTCGTCCAATCTCATTAATATGCAGACAGACATCTGTTATTTAGGAGTCAACAGCAGAGGCATTTTCTTGGGGGAAGGGGTACTTATGTACATCTCTCATCTCTAGCTATTGTGGGATAGCTGCTTGGGGCTCACCCCATCCCCCAGAATCTGGAGCACCCCCTCTTTCTGACCTCACAGCAGCCTTGAGGAAGGGGAGTAGGTAGGTAGAGGTGGAGGGCGACCTGGAACTCAGCTGAAAGGAGGGAAGCAGAGAGGAGCCAAAATGATAGAGGGGACTGCTAAGACAAAGAGCTGAGCCTCTTCTTGGGGAGGAGTGTGGAGCCGCGGAGAGAGCCACACTAGGATGGCCTGCCAGGATCCTGATGTCCACTGGGAAATTAAAGCCACGACTACTTGCCCTCCTCTTCAGGCCATTGGACAAATCCGAGTGGATCTGGGTGGGTTGCTCTAGCAACATGGGGTCCTTAGCAACTCCAGAAAGCTGAGCATGGTAGCATATGCCTGTAATGCCAGTACTGCTGTGGTTGTTGAGGCAGGAGGATTGCAAGTTGAAGGCCAGTCTGAGTTACAGTAAGACCCTGCCTGAAGAACAAAAACAGCTGGGCATTGTGGTGCAAGCCTCCACCCCTCAAAAGAACCCTTTTCTGAGGCTTGTAGGAGCTGGGCCACCCAGTGGTATAGACTGAGACAGGAGACGTATATAGAGATATGAGTATTCATATCTATATATACAGAAAAAATTAAAAATTACCCAAGTGCAGTGGCACATACCTGTAATCTTTGTATTTGGGAGACAGAGGTAAGGTATACATACATAAATGAGTTCCAGGTCAGGCCAGCCAGGACTACATGATGAGACCCTGTCTCAGGATTTAAAAAAACAAAACCAAACTATGTGGCTGTGAGGGCCAAATGACAGGGTGAACTGGACTAGGAACTTTGGCGTGAGCAAACAAATCCAGATTCTGTTGCTCAAGCTCCACCCGCTATGGTGGTATTCGGATCCCCATGTGTACACTTGAGTGTGTGTGTGTGTGCATGCGTTCGTGCACTCATGCGTTCGTGTGGCACACAAGCGGAAGTCTGAGAACAAACTCAGATGTTAGTCCTTGCATAAGGGCTCTTTCCATGACTGACCCTCCCTCCGGAGAGGGCTGGAGTCACTGTTGGGGTTGGGGGCCTTCATAGGTTGCAGTGTTTGAGAAATTAACCCAGGAGTCTCCTACCCTCCCCTGGCTGATTGCTGAGGTTAAAATACACTGACAGCATCCCAGCATGATTGGTTGTTTACTTCATTAAATGATTAACAAGGCAACATTGGTGTCTAATTTGTGGGGGAAACAGCCACAGAGGAGGAAGCTGAGTCTAACTCTTGCATGTGGGGTAGGGGGTGGTTGTAAGGTTCCCTCCAGCCTGCAAGGACCTTTTTGAACCTAGGGACAGCCCCATTTCCTCTTCCCACCCATTGGACTCCTAGGTCCTGAGACCCATCTTCTTCCCTAGAAATAGGTCTGGCAACACAGCCCTGCAGAGGGAACTGAATTCCCTTCCCACTGATTTTGGAAATATATTAAACTTTGGGGGTTCCTCCAACTGATTTATCTTCCTAATTATGTTGGCTTTAGGCTGATATTGAAATGCGTTTGCATTCTCTAAGCATAAATGGCCCCGGAGGAAGATTGGGGGAATCAAGAGGTGCAAACATTCTGTACTGTGGTGGCCACAGGCTTGAGCCTGCTTTGTATTGGGTAGTCCAAGAGGGGTGCCCTGCCAAAAATTTCAAGCCAATTTTTTTTTCTTTTTGGTTTTTCAAGAGAGGATTTCTCTATGTAGCCCTGGCTGTCCTGGAACCTGCTCTGTGGACCAGGCTAGCCTCCAACTCACAGAGATCTGCCTGCCTCCGCCTCCTGAGCGCTGGAATTAAAAGTGTGTGCCATCACTGCCCAGCTCAAGTCAATTTTTTTTTAGGATGGGGAGAATCTCATTTTGTAGCTTATGCTTGCCTTGAACTCTCAGCAATCCTCCTGCCTCGAACTCTCAGCAATCCTCCTGCCTCAACCTCCTTTCTGTGATTAACGGCACTAACCACCTTACAAGTTCATTTTTATAGCAAGTCCCTGGTGCGGAAAAAAAAATCAGTCTTCTGGGAGAGACAGAGCCCCAGCCCTCTCCAGCATCTCTTGGTTCAGGACTTAGGGCCCTTGAGGAAGGTCTTAAGAGTCATCCCCTAGTCAGGCGGATCTCTGTGAGTTCGAGGCCAGCCTGGGCTAGAGTGAGTTCCAGGACAGGCACCAAAACTACACAGAGAAACCCTGTCTCAAAAAACAAAAACAAAACAAAACAAAAAACAAACAAACAAACAAAAACTCATCCTCTAACCAGCTGAGGGGATGGGTTGTCTAGTATCTAGACTCCCTTAGATTGGGGGAGATGGCTTGGGATAGGAGTCTCACAGGAGGCGGTGGGAAGGCGGGCAGGCAATTCAGTAAGCCAGAAAATGGGGAAGAAGTTCCTGCCCAGAGACTGGGGTCTGGCAGATATTTTCTGTCATATCTCATGGAGCCCAATCCTTTGATCTCCAGCACCTCATCCATCCAAAAACACCAAATCTGAACACTTCTGTCTGAAAACCCTGGTGGCTCCTCACAGAGAAGTACTGACTCCCTTGTGGGCTCTTGCGTGGCCTCGAAGGACCTTTCCAGCCTTGCTGTCCCTCCCTACTGGGGAGCCCTGCTCTGCCACACTCACTCTCTCCTCTGTATGTCTGCATCTTCCGCACCTATGCCAAGGGTACCCCCACGCTAATTCCCTCATGACTTATCGACTCAGGGAGCCCCACAGCAGCCAAGGTACCTCTCTTTCCTCCTGGGCCACTCTCCAGAAGCTCAGAGACTATCTTCGTCTCTCAATCCGGTGTGTGGCACCGTTGGCACAGTGCACGCTTGGTGAGTGTGTACGGGGAGGGGTGGAGTGTGTAGGGGGGGTCCCACCAGATGGGAGGGTAGGCCTGCCTCCATTCTCTCCCGGCCCAACGTGTCTGGGAGAACTGGATGGGATGGAGTTGGGGGAAGGGAAGAGCCACGGATGGTTCCTAGGGGAGAATGTCACCAAAAAGAGGCCAGTGGGACCAGAGCCAGGGAGGGAATACAGGACAATCTGAAACCAGACTCCCAAGAAAACAGACCAGCACTGTCCTTGCTGACAAGTGCTCCGGCCATCCCCTCCACCAGCTTTCATTCGCGAGGGGCTGGGGTGCGGATGACTCTCGATTACAGATGATGCTCCCCCACCAATCATTAAGGAGCTCAAGGTAGACCTGAGGGGGAGCCCATGTTTGGGTCCTTGTAGACTTAGTCCCCTTAGTCAACTTCACCTTATTCAGGGTTCAGATTCAGTGATGTGGGAGCTTTCAATGCCCTTCCTATCTTCATAATCCCTAGGGCATCAGCAGGCTGCAAGCCAGGGGTAGAGATGGTGAACAAGGGGCTTGTACCACTTTTAACAGGCCCTCTGCCATGTTAGCAGGACACCCAGCCAGGCTGAGTAGTGCTGTACATCAGTTCACTCCAAGACATCCCCCTGCCTCAGCCCCAGCCCACATCAACTAGAATGAAAAGTCCCAAGGTATTTCACTCTCCCACCCCTGGCTTCTAAATTTCAGATTCTTCAGTACATGGCTTTTTCCCTGTGTTTTCTCTGTGGCAAGGATGCTGTGGATTGGGAGTCTATGAATAAAAGCAACAGGACTAAGGCCATAGCTGTTTTCCATGGTCATGGACTTTATTTGCGGACTCCTGGGGAAGGGGGAAGCGAGCGCTGGTTGCTGGGTTGATGGTAGGAAAGGACTTCTTGCTTTAAAATTTAGTGCGTGTTGCCTGAAGGTTAGAATGTGTGAGAACAGATGTAGAAGTGAGGGGCGGGAAGGGGAGAAGGGCGTCCAGTGGACACTTTAGGGAAGGCAGACAGGATATGGGATCTGGGGTAAGGAGGGAAGATACACTTTATAGAGAAGACTCACCCAACGCCATTGCTGGACGCTGGCTTCCCGAACACCCCCTGCCCCATCAAGTTCATGCCCCAGCCGCCGCCTACCCTGTTAGCCCTCTCAGCTACTGGCAGGAAGGGGGATGAGGGTGTGGAGAATGGAGACACCCTTCTGTCCTCTAGCTCCTCCAACCAGAATTGCTCCTCTGCCTGCCCTGCCCTTCCAGCCAGGGTCAGGAGGTCAAAAAGTCCAGGAGCAGGCAGGGGAACAATTGCGCCTCTCACCCTCTTCTTTCTCGGGCCCGCTGCAGCCCTCACATAAGGTTGCAGCTCTTGGCTCGATCCTTGTGCATCTCGCCCTCACTGCCCCGGTCTGGCCTTCCCGACAGCTGAGTGGATCTCTGCAGTCCCCGGCGAGAGTCAGTGCGGCGCAGCTGCCTGTGGCCACGGCCAAGAGAAGCCACCGTGGCCACATGGAAGACATCCCTGACGCTGCGCTCAGAAGATCGGGAGGAGCACTCGACGTAGGACACAGCCCCCACCTGCTTGGCCAGCACAGTGCCCTGGAAAAGAAAGGGATGGGGGCGGGGGTTGTGGGGCTCAGCCTATGCTTCAGAGAGGAGCGTGAAGGCTGTGGGCTAGGGGTGCAGGCCAGAGCTGGGAAAGAATCAAGGGCTAGGGTCAGAGGTTACAGCAAAAGGATGAACCATGTAGGATGTCTTTAAATCAGAGCCCAGCATGGGTGAGAGGTCCAGGCTGGGATTAAGTCGCAGGTTATAGGCCTCACCTGCTCATGTGTAACAGGGATAAGTCTCTGCTTGGATAGCTCCCTCAGTGTGGCCAGGTCAGTCCTCATGTCCAGTTTACAGCCAACCAGCACCACCTTGGCATTGGGGCAAAATTCCTGAGTCTCTCCTTGCCACTAGTTGGGGGGTGGAAAATAAGAGTTATGGAGGGGTGGAGGGAGACACAGGGTAAAGCCTGCGCCACGCATGCAGAAGTCACTTGGACTCTCCTAGGTGAGGCGAAAGCTCTCCTTGGGTTGAGACCAGGACAGTGTGGAAGACGGAGACAGTGAAAGGCTTCGATGAAGACTCCAGGGTTGTCTGTCAGCCTGGAACCTCCCCTGTCTCACTCCTCTTTACTATACTTTGTCCCGAGAACAGACCAACCACACCCTCCCAGCCCTGCCTGGGAACTACGGATGCCCGAACTCACTTCTGTACTGTCCCACACAGGCTTTTCTTAGGGAAACGATGGCCTGGACAGAGGCCACAGGGCTTTCCAAAGCCCCAGGACTGGCATTCCCAACCCTTCCATCCAGGGCTTCCACAGCCAAGGAGATAGGGAAGGCAGATAGGCAGCCCGAGTCTCATCTCCCCAGATGCCATTTCCAGCTCCCAGGACTGATTTGCAGATGGAGTAGAGGGATGCCAGCTCTAGCCATGAGCCATCCGAGGGACACGCCATGATTCCCTCCTCCTGGGTCATGTGCCCAGTCCCCTCACTAGTTTCCCTGTGTCCCCAGGCTCCCACCTTCTTGAGGACACTGTCCAGGGTTTCTGGCCGGCTAATGTCAAAGCAGATAAGCACAGCATCAGAGTCCGGGTAGGCCAGGGGCCGGACATTGTCATAGTAAGAAGAACCTGAGGGAAGAAAGAGAGTAAGCTGATAAGGTACCTGAGTGGGCGGGAGGCCTGGAAGGGAATGAGGGACCGAACTGACAGTGGGCAAGAAGAGAATGGAAGGGTGGCTTTAATACCCATCACGGAGCATGTTTTGAGACTGGCAGAGGGGAGCAGAGAGTGGGAAACAGCTCGCCGCTCCCTTATGAGTTCCTCTAACAGTAATAATCTGTAACCTTTTGGAGTTTGGAAATGCTTTAAGGATCTCAGAAAGGCCAGACTGTGGTGGCACACACCTTTAATCCCCGCAGTCGGGAGGCAGAGATAGGCAGATCTCTGTGAGTTCAAGGCCAGCCTGGTCTACAGAGGGAGATCCAGGACAGGCACCAGAACTACACGGAGAAACCCTGAAAGAATCTCAGAAAATCTACCAATATTCCAACAAATCTTGTGCGTGCTTTCTGGGCTTTGACGACACATGCTCTAAAGTCCTCCAGGGAACCTCGTCAAAATAAAAACCCTTCCCATGGGGTTGGAACAGGGACAGGGAAAGAGTGTTCCTGTCCTCTTGGGACTCTAGTTCAGTCTAGGGAAAAAAAAAAAAACGACTTTCCACCACTGCCCTCCCCCCACCCCGAAATTCTAAATAGCTCTCCTAAACCCGTTCCCATTCCCTAAGAAACATGTTCCAAAATAAGTCATTTCTTCCCAAGCTCCTTGGGTACACAGAACCCAGCTGCTAGGCTCAGATATTAGGCTTTTTACTTCAGAACATGGTTTCTGTCAGGCATTAGAAACTCTGCCTCAGTTTCCCTGGCTCAAAACAGAAATTGATGGTCTAAAATTGGATGGATGTCTGAGCTAACCTGGAATCTACGGGTCTAGCTAAGGGAGAGGCTAGGGTAAGGGACCTTGGCAGTCAGGGTGACCCCGAGGGACTCAGCTACCTGAAGTATCCCACATGTTGAGCTCAATGCGGCGCTTGTCGATCTCGAAGCTCGCGGTGTAGTTCTCAAACACGGTGGGGACATAACTCTGCAAACACGGATGGGTCAAAATGAGAGCTTCTCTCCAGTCCTCACCCTGACAACTGCCCTCCTCCCTCGACACCCGGTCCTGCTCGATCCCTAGACAGAAGTTGGTCTGAGGCTGGGTTAAGGGAAGATCCGGGGAGCTCCTGCCTCCACCTCCACGCAATCCTAAGGTAGACTCTCAGACCCCCTCGGGGTCCCTTTAGCCCTTAGTCCTTTCCCTCTCGGATGCCCAGGACCTCCGACATTCTCCCAGAGCGCCATCCCGGATCCTCTGATGCTCCCAAGCCCCATCCATCTCACCGCGTTCCTTGATTCCTTCCACTCCAGCCCTCTGCAGTCCTTTCAGAGCTCCCCAACGCCTCTTGACCCTCCTCAGAGCCTCTTTCTCTCGTCCCTGGTTACCCTGGTACCGGTTCCCAGCGGCCCCCGGAGCCCCCCGTCACCCACTCCCTGCAGCCTCGGTGCCCCTCTCTCCAGACGCCAGTTCCTCACCCCGGGGTAGGCGTCCTTGGCGAACACCTGCAGCAGCGCTGTCTTGCCGCACTCCGCGTCCCCGACCACTACGATCTTGCAGCGGCCGCTCTGCCCCTCCATCGTCCCGGCTACGCGCCGGCCCCCCACGCCGCCCCCCTCCCGGGCCCCGCCGCCGCCGCCTCTGCCGCCTCCTCCCCCGCCGCTGCAGCTGCAGCCTCTCGGGCCGCCGACACCGGCATCTCGCGGGCCCGCGCCGAGCCCCCGCCCGGGGCTGCGGGCCCCCTCTGCCCCGCCCCTAGCCCGCGGGCCGCGCCCCCGGCCCCGCCTCCTACCCGCACCGCTGAGGGGCGGGGCCCGGGATGGGGCGGAGCCTGGGAGGCGGTGGTGGAGGGGCAGAGTCTGACCCTAGCTGGCTGCTGTGACCCCAGGAGCGCCTGGGGGTGATTGAGGCCAGCGAGCCCCGCTAATGCGAGTTCCTCAGGAGTGGAGGCGGAGCCGACTTGGGGTGAAGTTCTTTCTGAAGGGTCTTGTGCGAAGCTACACACGCAAGCGCGAGGCTTGGGCCTTCTGTGTGCCCACGCGTGCACGCAGGTGTGCTAGTGCGGACACGCGCGGCGGCGGCAGCCATCTACTTCCTGAACACAGGGGGGCGTGAGGTATCAGGAAAGGGAGGGCTTTTGATTTTTGTCTCCCTCCTCCACTCTCGGGGCCAGGCAGGGTTTAGGGAAATGGAAGTACCGACCCTAAGCACTCCCACCCGACATTAGTGACATCATAGCTTTCCGTCTCCATAGCAACGGGTGGCCGGATCTGGGCCTCGCAGCAACTTAACTGTGGGCCTGGACCATCCTAGAAGCGTGGACTGAGTTCCTCTATCCAAGTACTGAGTGGAAAGTTTTAGGGGAGCGTTTGCGTCCTCTGGTGGACATTTTGGTGGAAAGAGAAAAGGAAGACTCCTAGAACCGGGTGACAGACAGCTCTGCTGGGGCCAGAACTAAGCCCCAGAAGCCAAATTCAGCCTCATCTTTTACTAACAATAATTAAACCGCCATTTGCATGGCATCTTTTGCCTTTTGAAAGCTCTTCCTCAGCTGGGCGTGGTGCTGCACGGCTTTAATCCCAGTACTTGGGAGGCAGAGGCAGACAGGTCTCTCTCAGTACCAGGCCAGCTGGGTCTATATAAATTCCAAGATAGCCAAGACTACACAGAGAGACCCTGCCTCAAAGAGAGAGAGAGAGAGAAGCAAGCTCTTCCTTAAGTAGAGGATGCTCATTTAAATTTTATCTCGTTTTGAATAACCCTGTAAAGATAACTAGAGCACACAACATCATTACTATTTCTCAGAAAGGAAGCAGACACACAGCACTGACAACCAAAACTGTTGAGTTTAAGCTAGAGATGTAGCTCATTGTCTAGCATTCATGAGGTTCTGGGTTCTATCTTCAATACCAACAAAAGGAAGAAAGTGAGAAAGAACAGGGAGAGTCATGGCGCATGCCTTTAACCACAACACTCAGGAGCAGAGACAGGTGGATCTCTGTGAGTTCAAAGCCAGCCTCCTCTACATAGCAGGTTCCAGGACAGCCAGGGCTACATAGTGAGATCCTGCCTTGGAGGCTCTCACATGTGTAAGGAAATTTATAAACTCACATGTGTAATTTGCCACTGAAAGACTACAGTGGCCGGGCAGTGGTGGTGCACGCCTTTAATCCCAGCCCGTGGGAGGCAGAGGCAGGTGGATCTTTGTGAATTCGAGGGCAGCCTGGGCTACAGAGCGAGATCCAGGAAAGGCGCAAAGCTACACATAGAAAGCCTGTCTCGAAAAAATCAAAAACAAAACAAACAAACAACAACAACAAAAAAAAAGACTACAGTGAATGAAGTCTGGTTACTACTAGTGGGCAGAGTCAGAATCTGAGGCACAATTTCATCGGGTTCTGATCCACAGGTGACTAGCTCCCCAAATCTAATTTAAACTCAGATTTTTGGATTATTCTTATCCATGACAGCTTTTAACCCGTATAAGTCTCCGTCTCTCCGTGCTCCAGAATCTCGTCACGCTTATCAGTCACACACACACACACCACCCACCCCCCTCCTCCTCCACCTCCCCTTCACGGGCATCGCTAGTCCTTCAGCGCTCTCTCCCAGCTCGGTCCGCAGAGGGCCGAGCCCTTTAAGTCGGCGCACGAAGCCCCACCCCCGGGCCAAGGCCCCGCCCCAGGGCCCCGCCCCACCCACTGGTGTCTGCAGCCTGCTCTCTTCCTGACGCGTGTCCCGCCCTCCCAAGCTGGGCACCCTTTCTGGACAGCTGGGAGCGCACGTCGGGAGTCTGTCTAGCCATGTCTGCCGAGAGGGAGGCAGCCGAGGCGGCCACTGCGGCGGCGGCGGCCGAGGCCGGGGCCGGGACCGGGGCAGGGGCCGGGGAGGATGCGTCTTCGCAGCCCCCGACCGTCGAGGTGTCGAGCGACCCGCAGCCGCCCCCGGCCCCCGAGGCGTCGGCCGCCGCCTCGGCCCCGCCGCTGCGCTGCTTGGTACTCACCGGTTTCGGTGGCTACGACAAGGTGAAGCTGCAGAGCCGACCGGCCGCGCCCCCGGCCCCGGGTCCCGGTCAGCTGACGCTGCGCGTGCGAGCCTGCGGGCTCAACTTCGCCGACCTCATGGCCCGCCAGGGGCTCTACGACCGGCTGCCTCCCCTGCCGGTCACCCCCGGCATGGAGGGCGCGGGGGTAGTGGTGGCCGTGGGCGAGGGTGTCGGCGACCGTAAGGTGAGCGGCGGCCAGGCGGGAGTGGGCGCGTGCCGGGGGTGTGGCTGGACGGGGCAGCCAGCAGGGACGCGCGGGTGGACTAACATGGGACGCCCGGGAAAAGCAATTTTATGTCTTGAGGCTTAGAGGACTTGCTGGGGGCCGGCGACAGCGTTATCGCCCCTTCCCCAACCATTTTTTAGTAGTGGCCGCCGCCCCAAGCGGAGTTATGGGGGGGGGGGGAAACAATAAGGCGGTCAGGCGCATGCGCAAGATGACCTGCTCGCCCCCTCCCCTAGTAAAACCACACCTGTGTACCCCTGCCCACTAAACACTCCCCGGGCAGTTGTGGTCCGTGGCTGGGTGGTGACTAGCTCCCGCTTTCCTTCCCGAGGGAGCTTGGAGAAGCTGTGTAGCCGGGGTTAGGCGGGGGCGCAGGAGGCTGTGCCAGAGCGCTGGTCACATGCAGCCCCGTGGTGTCTGGGGGTGTATGGCGGCCCCTCCCCGAGCTGGGCCGGAGGGGACACACCCATCATGGAGCAGAGAGAGCCTTGCTCCCCCCACCCCCACGGGACTTACACTACTACTCAGGTTTTTTGGCGTTAGGGGAGGCGGGATCGGGCTCCCATCTTTGTCTTGGGCTCGCTCTCGTGACTGCAACACCATCTCAGCTCCAGTGACTCAGCGGGCAGGCCACGACCCGGGGCTACCCTTGGGAATTTCCGGCCCTAACCATCTCTGCCTCCCTTTCGGAGGACCCCAGCCTCTGACACCCGGGGCGGGCGGAGCCCGTTTGGACCAGGGTAGAGAGGTATGGCACCTTGAGCAGGTTGGCCCAGCTTTGCCGGTCTGTTTCTCATTTATCATTAATCGCAGCCATAACCTCGGCCACATGAGACTTGACAGATGACCAGCTTTTTGAGAGATCTGGGGTGAGGCCTCTTCATAGCATGTGTTCAGGAGTTTCTTTTCAAATCCAGCACCTTCAGGAGAGGCCTCTCCACGGCAGACTTCAAATCTTGCCTTGGCTATCCTGCTGGGTTTGCTGGATTTGTTGAACACGCAAACAGCCCCTCCTTCAAGTCCTTCTCCATGAATCCAGCTGCGGTCCCACCATTGCCCTGACTTGGAAATAATCCTTTTCTTGGATGATGCTAAAAGGAATGGGAGGGGAGGGGTGAAAGGGGAAGTTAAGGGTTGGAGTTACTTCTGAAGGCCGCCCATCTATCCACTCCTCCCCACACTTTCCGCCTGGTAAATACAGGATATCCTGCCGAAGGCAAGAATCTGCTGTAATCCTGGATTCTGTGGGGAGGGCTTTCCCACCCTCCTGGTGGCTGTGTTGGGGAGGGGTCATGGCCCTGAGCTGGGAGGGCTAAAGGTTAGTTATGAGCCAGACCAAGTGACAGTTATTCGAGAGTACGTCTGGGGCTGGCCGTCAGTCTGGCTGGAAGTTATTCTGTTGCTAGCTCTCTTGGGTTGTTACTGTATCTACTCGACTTGAGTTTCCTTCCCCAGGCCTCACCCCCAGAACTCACAGAAAAAGGTGTCCCCTTCAGTGGAGTGTGGGGACTTGGCATGGGAAATGGCCTATGGAGGGGTCTTAATCTCCTACCCTGTGGACACTGAATTTCCTGGCAGGAGCTAAGATGGGCCCCAATTGTCTAGGACAGCCCCCACACTTCTTTCTCTCTGCACTCTTCAGGCTGACTGAGACCCCTCCCTCCTCCTGCCTAGTTGCTGGAAGGATTCCTCTGTCTATCCCCTTTCTTCCTGCAGAGAGACCCTCATGCAAGTGCCTGAGAATGAAAGACAACGCTTTTTCCTCGTGGCTGGGATGGGTTGCCTCTTCTTGAGCATCGACCCTTTTGTGCCATATCTGGGTGCATGTTTTTCTAGGGCTGCCACTGTTAGCTTAAATACAACTGCCCCTGGTTGGTCACACCCAACCATTTACCATTTACAACTCAGGTACATTTACCTGTATTGATGACTTCCCCTTCTTGCTGTTATTATTGTTATTATTGATAGCTAACATTGCTAATATTAACTGTATGATAGACAATGTGATAAGTGTTACTGAATGTTGGGGTTTTTTTCCTTGTTTAATTCTTACAATTCCCCTTATGCAGATAAGAAAACTGGTTAAATAATTTTTATTTGCTCCAGGCCACATTGTCATTAAAATGGTGGGACCCACTTTTGCAATCAAAGCAGTTTCATCTCTTTGACAATACTTAACTCTTGCCCTAACTGGAAGTTTCTTGCGTTCAGGGGCCTTACACAATAATGAAGTGTACGATCTGTTACGTGCAGATAAGGATGGCCCAAAGCTGATGTAAGGATGGATTGAGCGATTCCACATGAAGCACTAGACAAACACTCAGTAAATGACACTGCTACTGTTAACACTTCAGCCACTGCTGCTGCCCCCACCTACTCTGTGTCCAGTGGTCTGGGACATGATGAAGGCCAGTAAGTCACCTGGGGGTTAATGAATGAATAATCAAATGACACTCTTCCATTTTTTCAAGGCAGGGGACCGGGTGATGGTGTTGAACCGGTCGGGGATGTGGCAGGAGGAGGTCACCGTGCCATCGGCCCAGACTTTCCTGATGCCTGAGGCCATGACCTTTGAGGAAGCCGCTGCTTTGTTGGTCAATTATATCACGGCCTACATGGTTCTCTTTGACTTCGGCAACCTGAGGCCTGGCCACAGCGTCTTGGTACACATGGCTGCAGGTGACAGGTCCCTTCCTTTCTTACCCCACCCTCATTTCCCTTCCTGGGGCCCCTTCTGGACTCCGTCTGGTTTGTTGTCATGGTAACACCAGGCTGCCTGGCCTGTGGAGCCCAGAGGCCTCTGCATATAGTTGCCGTGGTAACATTTAGACACCAGGTCCAGCCTGCTGTCCTTAGCAACATGCCTACACCCCACACCTTTTCCTGTCCAACCTCCTTCTCTCCGGTTCTCAAATATGGAATTTAAACGTGGGCCCCCAAAGGAGTTAAGGCACAGTGAGCGTGACGGACTCACTGACTGGGTCTTGGTGGGGCTGGAGTGCAGAAGGGTAGCTGAGCGACTCTGTACCCACTTGGTGCTGCAGGTGGGGTGGGCATGGCAGCCCTGCAGTTGTGCCGCACCGTGGAGAATGTGACGGTGTTCGGAACAGCCTCAGCCAGCAAGCATGAGGTGCTGAAGGAGAATGGGGTCACACACGCCATCGACTACCACACAACTGACTACGTGGATGAGATCAAGAAGATCTCCCCCAAAGGTGGGGGCAGGGCCGGGGAGTGGGGAGGACGGCGCAGGACAGGGAGGGGGCGGTCTCCAGATCTGTGGATATTAATGTTTTTCACCCCTGGGTCTTACTCTGTGACAGGAGTAGACATCGTCATGGACCCCCTGGGTGGGTCAGACACTGCCAGGGCCTACCACCTCCTCAAACCTATGGGCAAAGTTGTCACTTACGGTGAGTCGTTAGTCCTCTCTCGGGGCAGGAGGGTGGGACTAATTAATAATTAAATCCCATTAATAGGGTGGGATACAGGGGCCTGAGCGTCAGGGTTTGGAAGGGTCCTGGATATTTGAATGAGGTTGCTGCCTCTGGGATTCTCTTTCACAACTTTTCCTGTGAATCATAGTAATTCTGCGTTCCCATTTGGGGATTACCTCTGATGCAGACCCAGCTGCTCCGCCTCCCTCCTGCAGCCCACCTGGGCTTCTTGGGCAAGCTGGACTTTCATTTTAAAACCTACTTTACACAAAAAGGCAGATATGAAAATGAGAGAGATTTTGGGGGAGAGCATGTGCTCTCTTTCTCTCTCTCTGCCGAGGGCTCCCCGCTCTTCTGTCTCCTGCCTGCATGTCCCCGGGGCTGGGTTATGGGAATGTGGTACCATTCCTGATGCAAACTAGTCTTTCCTCCTCCTCGCCTTTTTTCTTTTTCTTTGATACAAGATCTCATTAAGTAGCTCGGGCTAGCCTGGAACTCAGAGATCCACCTGCCTCGGCCTCCCCAGTGCTGGGATTAAAGGCCTGAGCCACCTCACCTGGCCCTTTTTTTCTTTTTTTTAAGTAAGGTTTCAGTATCCCAACTTGGCTTCAAACCCACTTTTTAGTCAAGGATGAACTTGAACTTCTCATCTTGCCTCTACTTCCTAAATGCTGAGATTAGTGCTTGTGCCACATACTTGACTTAGAGAGTACAGGGTAGGCAAACACTCTTCCAACTGAGCTGCATTCCCTTGTGTGTGGACATATGGGTGCCATGGTGCCCGTGAGGGACTCAGGACAGCTGGCAGGAGTCAGTGATCTTCCTCCACCATATGGGCCCCAAGGATGACACTCTGGTTGCCAAGCTTGGCACAGAGTCATCTTAAGGGCTCACTTTGTGTGTGTGTGTGTGTGTGTGTGTGTGTGTATGCATGGATGTGCACAACTGTGTGCGTACATGTATGTGCATGTGTAGGTGTGTATGCATGTGCATGTGTAGACAAATCTCAAGTAGCTGAGACTTGCCATGTAACTGAGAATGGCCTTGAACTCCTGCCTCCCTCCTGAGTAGTGGGATTATAGGCATGTGCCAGAGAAGAAGAGTTACTTTGTGCCTGGTCACCGGGATTGTCCTGGTGTTGAGTGTGCAAGGAGATTTAGGAGCTAGACAAGCCTGGATTCAGACACACAGGGATGTCCCTGGCAGATGGATCATACGCCATGTATGTCACTCTGTCCCTTAGGAATGGCCAACGTGCTGACTGGCCCCAAGCGGAACCTGATGGCCATGGCCCGCACTTGGTGGAACCAGTTCAGCGTGACGGCTCTGCAGCTGCTGCAGGCCAACCGAGCTGTGTGCGGTTTCCACCTGGGCTACCTGGAGGGAGAGGTGGAGCTCATCAGTAGGGTGGTCACCCACCTCCTGGCTCTGTACAACCAGGGCCACATCAAACCCCGAATTGACTCCGTCTGGCCCTTCGAGAAGGTGCGTGTGATGACTCCAGGAAGGGTCTGGGTTGGACTCAGAAAGTGCAGGGACTCGGGAGAGGGTCCTGGGAGCAGATGGGAACTGTCGTCTTGGGGCTGGCCCTCGGAGATGGGACAGATGGCATCAATAGTGATCTTTTCTTCCCGTCCAGGTGGCTGATGCCATGAAGCAGATGCAGGAGAAGAAAAATGTGGGCAAGGTCCTCCTGGTTCCCGGACCTGAGAAGGAGACCTAGGCGAGGGGCGAGGGGCCCTGGAGAGCCGGGAAGGGAGAAGATGGGAAGCCCTGTTGTGTTGCCCACCAGCCTCTCACATTTCATCCTCTGTCATGATGCTCTGCCCTCCCTCCCCAAAAGGTCACTGCTGATGGCCGCTTCCCTGCCCTGAGCTTGCCCTTTGCTCAGGGCTGCCCCTCCCCCTTCCTGCCCTCAGAAGAGGTTGGGAAGTGACCACTTGGATGTCTGGGCCCTGCCAAGGGGACAGGAAGGGTCAGCAGGAGGCTGGCTGCTTCCTGCCCCTCCACCCTCTCCCTGGGCCTGCCATGCTGCTTTTGTGCCAAGGTTAGCCAGTCCCTCCCTGTCCTGTCCCGTCCCGTGTGCTTCCACCCCTGCCTATCTCCCCTCCTGCCCCACCACCTCCCCAAAGAATCAAGTGTCAGCTCAGGATGTGGGGCTAATCTGTGTGAGTCCAGCATGTACCTGTACCTCCGTAGTGTCCACACCACCCAAGCCGAGTGCCCACTCCACCCAAGCCGAGTGCCCACCCCTAGACTTGATCAGTACCCAACCTTGTCTCCTGCCCCCAATCTCTCAAGCACAGTTGGATTTCTTCCACCTCCAATTTGCTGCCTTGAACCAAGGCTGCCTCCTCCAGCAAGGGCAGGAATCAGACCAACTCCCCAGCTCACCGCTCTGGGAGGGTACCCAGTCCCCTCCCTTCACTGAGGTCTCTGGATTTGTCTCAGTGCCTTAGCATTGGAAAACTTGTGCTTGGGGGGGAGGGGGGCAGCCCCGTCCCCGGCTCCTTTCTCGTCTCCCCAGTGCCTTCCCTAGCCTGGCGGAGCAGAGGCCTTACTCCTCCCCAGTCCTATAACACTGCCAAAAATCTGTGTACGTGCCAGGGGTGGGAGGGGCTAGCGCCAGCCTCTGGGGCTCAGTTGCTTTTACTGTGGTCTGCGCCCTGTGCCGTCGTCCTGTCTGTCGGTGGTGGAGAAGAAAGAGGCAGGAAGGTGGACCGGCCAGAGTTCTGAGAGATACTGCTGGGCCTTAGTCGGGGACCAAAGCGAGAATCCGAGCACATTACCTTTGCTGACAAGGGAGGTCGCTGCCTTCCCGGAGCCTAGAGGCAGCTGTGAGGTTCAGCCCCAAACTTTGTTTACACTGGTGGGGGAGGAGGAGCGCGGGCAGGGAGCAGCGAATGGGGTAGTTAAAAGGGCCTGGGCTACTGGAGCCAAAGCGGGGACCTTTAAGGCTGGGCAGGGGTAATCCCTCTGCTTCTGAGCTTGGGTTAGGGAGAGCTGTTACCCCAGCCGTGATCAGTGGGAGGTAGGGGGAGGGGCCCAGCCACTCTGTTGTCTAAATGAGGCCTCCATGTAGGAAGTGCGATTTCTGCTTTTGTGCCCCCCCACCCCATTACCACAGCTGCCTTTGTGTTGTGTCAATAAAAAGCCAAACCCCTAATTCTGACCAGATGTTGCCTTTAAGAGTGGTGGGGCCTGGTGGCAGCGGCACACGCCCTTAATCCCAGCACTCAGGAGGCAGAACCAGGTGGATCTCTGTGAGTTCGAGGCCAGCCTGGGCTACAGAGTGAGTTCCAGAACTGCCAGGGCAACCGTGTCCCTCAAGGTAAAAAAAGTGGTGGAGAAGCCGGGCGGTGGTGGCGCATGCCTTTAATCCCAGCTCGGGAGGCAGAGCCAGGCGGATCTCTGTGAGTTCGAGGCCAGCCTGGGCTACCAAGTGAGTTCCAGGAAAAGGCGCAAAGCTACACAGAGAAACCCTGTCTCGAAAAGCCAAAAAAAAAAAAAAAAAAAAAAAGTGGTGGAGAAAGTGAATCAGTGGAAGGCCACTGTGTCCAGGTCTGGGTTCCGCCCTCTCCCGTGGCCTCCCTTCCACTTAGAGTCCCCCATCCTGAAATGAGGAAGATCATCACATCACACTGGGTTAGTACTTTCATTGTTCTCGGTAGCATTAGGCAGTGATCCCAGTCCCTAGCAGGTGGACATGCAGACCTAGCTTGATGCGGAAGTGAAGACAGCCAAGCGCTGCTCCCCTGAGGGCACAACTGCCAGGGCCTCCACCTCCCCGCCCCCACGGGTGGGCTTCTGGAAGTGGATCTCCAGGATGTCATGCAGTTCTTGGGCATCCAGGACATCAGGAATATTCGTCACCAGCACTGAGTGAAGTGCTGGCTGGTATTTGATCTAGAAAAAGACAGGAAACAAGGACTCATTGGAATACAGGGCCGTGGGGGGCAGAGGTTGGAATGAGGAGTACCTCATGAAAACATGGGATGGGTCTGGAAGGCCAGGAAGGCTGCTGGGTAGGCCATTAAGGTTTGGGGGCCCTGAGCCCTCCCCAGGCAGGTGTTGGGCAGGTAGACGCTTCCCTGGCCTCACCCACCACTTACCTCCGCTCTCTGGATCTTCCCGCTCACATAGGGAGAGACTCTCAGAGGGACCTGCTGTCGGCCCAGTGACACTGTGAACTGGCCAATCTGGCACAGGTGCTGGGCCACTGTGAGGAACAGGGAGGGGTGGGTGGCCTTTGTCATTAAGGCCTTTCCTCTCCCAGTCTCGTGCACCCTGACCCCCAGCCTCCCCGGCAGGACCCATACCTTGTTCATCAGCAAAACCTAGCATGACGGTCCCTTGTAGCATCTCCCGGGCCTCCACATCCCCGCCTCCGTTCTTGGCCTTGCCAAAGAAGATCTCCAACTTGTCGAGCAGCTCCTCCTCACTCAGCTTCAGTCCAGCAGGAAAGCCACTGACCAGCACCCTGTGGTTATCCGGCTGGCTGGACACCTAGCAGGAGACAGCGGATGACCCACTCATCCATATAACCCAGCTGCTGAATCCCACCCACCCATAGCACGGGAAAGGACCCTGCCGTTCGGTCACCTGGATGTTGGTCACCACAGGCAGCTCCAGGGGCTGGATCTGCACCCGCATCCGGCAGTCCTCGATGTCAATTTTATGTTCCTTGTGTTGTAGCAACTGATCAGCCACTGGAGGGCGGGCGGGGGAGGGAGCGAGGGCAGGGTCAGTACTGAGATACCTTCTGACCTCCCTGCTAACCCCTCCCACCCAAGGCTAACCTTTGGGGTCATCAAAGGTGACCAGAGCAGAACCTCCAGGCAGAGGGCAGCAGATCTTCAAGTTAGAAACCAGAAACTTGGACACTTGCCTGCCCTGCTGAGTGCGGCCTTGGAATACCAGGGGGACCTCGGGCACCGGGAATGGGATCTGGAGGTTGGGAGAGGGAAGCAAGTAATAACCTTCGAGAGTAGGAGAGGTCCCCACCCTTCCCTTCTGAGCAAAACGTCTCCCCCAGTTCTGTTCGATGCTCGGTGCAGAGTGAATGCCTTCACTGAAGAGCTGGGCTGTGTGGTGACGACCGCAGGTCACACCAGACACTTGAGCTTCCTTTCTTTCTCAGGCTGTCCTGGAGCTCGCTCTGTAGACCAGGCTGGCCTCAGACTCACAGAGATCCTCCTGCCTCTGCCTCCCGAATGATGAATGACGGGATTAAAGGCTTGTGCCACCACGCCCAGCTCACACCAGCCGCTTTTCATACAAGCTTTTGGTTTGTCCTCACACAAGCCTGGAATGTAGGTAACTTGACCTCACAGATGAGAAAACTGAGATTCATAGAGCTCAAGCAACACTCGAGGTCACACAGCAAGGAATAGTAGTCACACGGGTGCACGTGTGTCTGTGTGTGTCCAGATACCCATGAAGACCAGAAGAGGGCGTTGTATCCCCCCCGCATCTGGAGTTCTAGGCAATTAGGAGCTGCTCTGATGGGTGCCAGGAACTGAACCTATATCCTCTGCAAGAGCATCCAAGTGCTCTTACCCACGGAGCCATCTCTCCAGTCCCTGGCCAGCCCTTTTCTACCAGGAAAACCTCATTTCCCACCTAACCTTGTCTCTGGGAGAGTCCACCAGCTCCCTTTTCAGCTTCTGCAGCTCCTGCAGCTTCATCCTGAGCCTTACTTGCTCCTCCTGAAGACTGATGAGGACCTGTTGGAGCAGAGGTGGGTGAGAAGGCAGCCATTTAATCCCAGCACCCAGGAGGCAGAGGCAGGCAGAACTCTAGGTTCGAGGCCAGCCTGGTCTGCAGAGTGAGATCCAGTTCTACAGAGAAACCCTGTCTTCGGGGAGAAAAGAAAAAAGGAAGAGGAGGAGGCGGCAGCCATCAGCCTTTCTTGAGAACAAGTCAGCCTTGGGGAGGGAGGTCAGGTCTGGCCTCTCCAGATGCAGAGATGATGCCCAAGTCTCTGACCCCCTTTCCCGGGACTGGCCTGGTCCTGATCCAGTCCACCTCAGGACCCCGAAGCAGCTACAGCTGATTCACGAGCCTAGGTCCAGACTCTAACAAACACTGGTCTAGCTCTGGCTACAAGGCCTTGAGCCCTGCCAGGGAAGAGTCCCGCTGGCCCTCGGTCCTGTACCAAACTCACCCAAGTTCTGTGGCTGACTGGGAAGAGCAGCAGGAGTTTAGAGGAAGGAAAATCCCAACATAAAGGTGAAAGCAACCGAGTCCTCCAGCAGGAGCCTTGGCTAGGGATGGCAAAACGTCACTCCACTGTTTGCTAACTTCTGGTTGTTCTGGGGTTTGAACCCTGGTCTGTGGGCATTCAAGGTGCACACTCTCACTGAACTACACTCCGGCCTGTTTGTTAATATTTACTGAGCTAAACCTGCTTGCTTGCTGTCTACATTTATCTGTGTGAGTGCGCATGTTGGAGGCCTGAGGGCAAGTTTGTGGAGCTAGTTCTTCCTCCCTCCCCGTGGGGTTCTGAGGATTAAACTTGAGTTGCCAGGCTCACCCAGCAAGCACCTTTACCCCTTTTTCTTCTTTCCCCACCTCCTCTCCTCCTCCTTTTTTTTTTTTTTTTTTTTTTTTTTTTTTTTTTTTTTTTTTTGGTTTTTTCGAGACAGGGTTTCTCTGTGTAGCTTTGCGCCTTTCCTGGAACTCACTTGGTAGCCCAGGCTGGCCTCGAACTCACAAAGATCCACCTGGCTCTGCCTCCCGAGTGCTGGGATTAAAGGCGTGCGCCATCACCGCCCGGCCTCCTCCTTTTTTTTTAGACAAGGTTTCTCTGTGTAGCCCTGGCTGTCCAGGAACTCACTTTGTAGACCAGACTGGCCTCAGACTCACAGAGATCCACCTGCCTCTGCCTCCCAGGTGTTGGGATTAAAGGCGTGTGCCACCACACCTGGTGTAGCCTCACACTCTTTTTTTTTTTTTTTTTTTTTTTTGGTTTTTCGAGACAGGGTTTCTCTGTGTAGCTTTGCACCTTTCCTGGATCTCGCTCTGTAGACCAGGCTGGCCTCGAACTCACAGAGATCCGCCTGGCTCTGCCTCCCGAGTGCCAGGGACTCAAGCATTCTCCTCCATCTCCAGTCCCTCCTCCAGTTGTCTTGAGGCAGAGTAGTAGTATGTAGTATGTAGTCACGACGGGACTACTACCCCCCACGCAGTTCAGGCAGGAGTAAACACTCCTCCAGAGTTCGAGGATTACAGGCATGAGCTACCCCACCCATAAGCTAAACCTTTCAAATTGACTATGTCAATCAGTTCTGTCACAACACTGTGGGGATGCCCTCTTGACCTTACTTTATAGAGGAGGAGACTGAAAAGGGTTAGAGGATTTGTTGGAAGTCGTTCGGCCAGGCAGACTGAGTCCAGAGGGCTCTGCCACCCAGTGCTTCCCAGTGAAGAAACGAAGTCCTGAGTGGAGAAGTGATTTGCACATCTCCTAGCCTGTCCTCTTTCCACATACCAAGCAGCCTTCTTTCCAGGTTGGTGTGAGTTGGAGAGAGTCCAAAGAGAACAGCGACAGAATAGACAGGGAACAGCACGAGGAGTCTGAATGAATGCACCTTTGTTTGTGGGAAAGGCCGACAGTGGCTGGCAGCGCTCAGGTGCTCGTCAGGAAACCCGATAAGACTGGCCCAGGGAAGGGTGTCCTTGCTTGCTTGCTTGGAATGAGCCAGCCCTGCCTAGATCCCATCTGTATCCCTAATGTCTAGAAAAGTCTCTGGAACGAAACAGGTTTAGTAGACGTGTGATAAATGAGTGAAGTTGAGTACCAGGAGAGAGCACGTTAGGTGAGGTGCTGAAGACATTCCGTGTGAGTGTGTTCTGTTTCAAGCAGAGGAAAGCTAGAGCTTGACCACATTACGCTGGCTTAGGAATGGTGGGAAAGGTCCCTGTTTACATTTGTGAATCAGAGGTTACAAACTCAGTGTAGCTGAGGGCCAGTGACATCAGCAAGTCAAGACCCATGTGGGGTGACAAGGAGTGGCTGAGGTTGGCTTCCCCATGGAGATGTGGTTCCAATATCCTGTGTATTCCTGTTCTTTTTTGTTTGTGGTTGTTTTTTGAGATAGGATTTCTCTGTATAGCTCTGGCTGTTCTGGAACTCACTATGTAGACCAGGCTGGCCTCAAACTCAGAGAACCGCCTGCCTCTGCTTCCCCAGTGCTGGGACTATAGGCATGTACCACCGGCTTATCTCCCTATTTTTAAAAGAAATTAGGACTCTAGATTTTTATTTGAAAAAGGAAGCTCAAGCAAAAACATACTTGAACAACTTGCCAGGTGGTGGAGATGGCGGTGCATGCCTTTATTCTCAGCAATTGTGAGGCAGAGGCAGGAGGATCTCTGAGTTTGAGGCCAGCCTGGTGTATAGAGCGAGTTCCAGGACAGCCAGGGCTACACAGAGAAACCCTGTCTTTTTTTTTTTTGGGTGTGTGGGGGGGAGAGGGTTGAGACAGATTTTCTCTGTGTAGCTTTGGAGCCTTTCCTGGAACTCACTCTGTAGCCCAGGCTGGCCTCAAACTCACAGAGATCCGCCTGGCTCTGCCTCCCAAGTGCTGGGATTAAAGGCGTGCGCCACCACCGCCTGGCTTGAGAAACCCTGTCTTGAAAAACAAAACAAAGAAAGATTACCCAAGTGCAGTGGCACATACCTGTAATCTTTGTATTTGGGAGACAGAGGTAAGGTATACATACGTAAATGAGTTCCAGGTCAGGCCTGCCAGGGCTAATTGATGAGACCCTGTCTCAGGATTTAAAAAAAAAAAAACAAAAAAAAAAACTCTGTGTGGCTGTGAGGGCCAAATGACAGGGTGAACTGGACTAGGAACTTTGGCGTGAGCAAACACATCCAGATTCTGTTGCTCAAGCTCCACCCGCTATGGTGGTATTCCGATTCCCTTGTGCATGTGTATGCACTTGAGTGTGTGTGTGTGTGTGTGTGTGTGTGTGTGTGTGTGTGTGTGTGTGTATGTGTGTGCACATGTGGCACACAAGCAGAAGTCTGAGAACAAACGCAGATGTTAGTCCTTGCCTTCTATCATGTTTGAGACAGGGTCTCTCACGTGTTGCCACTGTATGTAGCAGGCTAGCCCTGGACTTCTGGGGACTCTTTTGTCTCTGTCTACCATCTTGCCACAGAAGCACTGGGATTATGGATGCAAGACGCCAAATGCCCAGCTTTGCTGGTTCCTGGTTTCCTGGGATTCCAGCTCAGGCCCTGATGCCAGCACAGCAGGGACCTTGCCCTCTCACCCGGTCCCCTACTGTGTAATGTCCTTTGTCATATGTTTTTAAACCTAATCTATTGGGGCTGCAGAGATGGCTCATGGGCTAAGAGCACTGACTGCTCTTCCAGAGGACCCGGGTTCAATTCCCAGCACCCACATGGCAGCTCACAGCTATCTGTAACTCCAGTTCCAAAGGACCCAACACCTTCACCCAGACATACATGAAGGCAAAACACCAATGCACATAAAATAAAAACGAATTTAAAAAAAAGCTAATCTATTATGGGACACATACATTTTCATTTTTCTTTTGTTTTCATTTTGGACACAGGTCTCTCTTTAACCCAGCATACCCTAACTCAAGGCAATCCTCCTGCCTTAGCCTCCAGAGTACAGGAATTACAGGAAAGCACCATGCTCTCGCCCTTTTATTCTTGTTACAAACGATCTACAATACTAACCTTCTCCTAGATGCCCTCTGTTCACAGTGGGACAAGCCCTGTGAGATGAAAAAACTGTAAGTCAAATGCATTAACTTTTGGAGGTGACCCAAAACAGGAGCCGCAGCCACCTGCAGCTGAGGTGCTGCTCTAACCAGATGCTGCACAGCAACAAGGCCATTAAGAAGTGTGTCATGGGGCTGGAGAGATGGCTCAGAGGTTAAGAGCACTGGCTGCTCTTCCAGAGAGGTCCTGAGTTCAATTCCCAGCAACCACATGGCGGCTTATATCCATCTATAATGAGATCTTATGCCCCGTTCTGGCCTGCAAGCAGAACACTATGTATAAATAAATCTTAAAAAAAAAAAAAAAAGAAAAAAGAAAGAAAGAAAAGAAAAAAGGAGTATGTCATTTGGAACACAATGGAGACCACTGCCACCAGGGACATTTCTGAAGTGTCTTTGATGGTCACGTGCTTTCCAAATCCTATGCAAGGCTGCATGCATGGTTCCATTCATAGCAAGGTAGTCAGGAATCAAACTCCTGAAGCCCGGGAGGACTGACCCTCCCCCTCCTGATTTAGATTTGCCACCAAAGCCCATGTAAGGAGCTTGCTTCATAAGAAGGAAAGACCAAACATCTAAGGAAAAAAAGATGGAAATTATACTTTTTTTTTTTTTTTTTTGGTTTTTCGAGACAGGGTTTCTCTGCGTAGCTTTGCGCCTTTCCTGGAGCTCACTTGGTAGCCCAGGCTGGCCTCGAACTCACAGAGATCCGCCTGGCTCTGCCTCCCAAGTGCTGGGATTAAAGGCGGAAATTATACTTTTAAGAAATGCATTGAGCCAGGCCGTGGTGGTGCATACCTTTAGTCCCAACACTCCAGAGGCAGAGGCAGGCAGATCTGAGTTTGAGACCAACCTGGTGTATAGAGCAAGTTCCAGGACAGCCAGGGTTACAGAGAAACCCTGTTTCTGAAAGAGAGATAGAGAGAGAGACACACACACACAGAGAGAAACAGAGGGAGAAAAGAAATGCGTTGAATAAACCAGATGTGGTAGTGAAAGTCTATAGTCTCAGCACTAGGAAAGCTGTAACGGGAAGACAGAATTTGAGACCAGCTTGGGTTACATATCCAGACCCTGTCTCAATAAATAGGAAGTAAGAAGACAGAAACACGGAGGAGGAGAGTACTCTGTGTTCACTTGTCATGGTTTAGCATTGTAGGGTGTCAGAGGTCATCCGCATGACTCCTTGCCATAAGCAGAGATAACATCAGATCACAAATAGAAGAGATCAAAATTCAAAGAGCACTACCTGGCTAGGTGTGGTGGAGCATAACTTTAAGCCCAGTTTGGGAGAGGCAGAGAGGCAAGTGGATCTGTGAGTCTGAGGCCAGCCTGGTCTACATAGTGACTTCCAAGCCAGCCAATGCTGCTAGTGAGACCTTGCCTCAAAAGCAAAACAAAAGTAAACAAACAAAAATAAAAACAAAAGACACTTCTTACTGAATGTGGTCACTTTGACAGTATTGTAAGGCCAGACCGTTGTGAGTTGAGGACTTATCTGTATGTGAACTTCTGATCATTGTCTTTATGATAAGTATAACTGTTTTTAATTGCCTAATCCAAGTTGCCAAACTTCTGTGATCTGCCCTCCCCACCACAGTGATGGGGATAGAAACGGACTTGTAAATGTTAAACACATGCTCTATCCCAGAGCTACACTCCCAGCCTAGGAGGTGATTTTGTGATACTTGAATGATGGCATCCTCCCGCACCTGGCACTGAGCAGGTCCTCATTAGCCACTGATCTGTTTCCCCTGCCTTCTGGGTAAATGGTATTCCACTAAAATAGGGGGTGGGGGAACTGGTGAGATGGCTTAGTGATAACAACACTTGACACACAAGACTGATGACTTGAATTTGACCCCAGATCAATGGTGGGAGGAGAGAACTTCCTGAAAGTTATCCTGTGACTGCCATATGCTCACCATGGCAAGTGTGCTCACACGCACGCGCACACACACACACACACATGCACACGCACACGCACGCGCACGCGCACACACACACACACACAGTAAGAAAGATTATGTAGTGATTAAAAGATACATTACTGGCAGGGCTAGAGAGATGCCTCAGAGGTTAAGAGCTCTGGGCTGCTCTTCCAAAGGTTCTGAGTTCAATTCCCAGATTCTACATGGTGGCTCACAAACATCTGGCGCCCTCTTCTGGCCTGCAGGCATACACCCAGAACACTGTATACATAATAAATAAATCTTTAAAAAAAAAAATAAGTACTTGCTGTCTGGACTGTGGCGGCACACGCCTTTAGCACACTTGGGAGGCAGAGGCAATTAGATCTCTGTGAGTTTGAGGCCAGCCTTGTCTACAGAGCTTGTTCTAGGACAGCCAGGGCTACGGCTACACAGGGGGATCCTGTCTCAATAAACAAACAACAAGGGCTGGAGAGATGGCTCAGCAGTTAAGAGCACTGACTGCTCTTCCAGTTGGACCCAGGTTCAATTCCCAGCACCCACATGACAGCTCACAACTGTCTGTAATTCCAGTTCCAGGGGACCCGACACCCATGGCAAAACACATAAAATAAAAATAATTTAAAAATAAATAAATAAACAACAAAAAAGCACTTGCTGCTCTTGCAGAGGACTCGGGTTCAGTTCCCAGCACCCACGTGGTGGCTCCCAACTGTCCTTGATTCCCTGGAGGGGCGCCAACATCCTCTTTTGACCTCTGAGGGCACCAGTGACACACGTGGTACACACACACACACACACACACACACACACACACACACACACACGCTCGTAGAACATGCATACAAATAAACTAAGAAATAAATCTGGGGTTCGAGACATGGCTCAGCACTTCAGAGCACTGGCTCTTCTTATAGAGAACCCAGGTTCAATTTCCAGCATCCACATGGAGATTCACAACCAGCTGTAACTTCAGATCCAGGGAAACCAATCCCCTCTCCTGTCCTCCACAGGCACTAGGCATGCAAGTGGTATATAGACACACATGCAGGCAAGAAACCAATATAATGATAAAAGATAAAAATAAATCTTTCAGAAAAGATAAATTAATCTAAACCAATTTTTTAGAAAGATAATGGGACTGGAGAGGTGGCTTAGCGATTATGACCTAAACTTAGTTACCAGGATTTTTCTTTTTCATGTGTGTGGATATTTTGACTACACGTATGTCTGTGCACCATGTGCATGCCCTGTCCCAGGAGGCCAAAAGAGGTGCTGGATCCCCTAGAACTGGAGTTACAGAAGGTTGTGAGCATCCGTGTGAGTGCTAGGAAATCCTGGTCTTCTAGAAGGATAGTCAGAGCTCTTAACCACTGAGCCATCTCTCTAGTACAGTTCCCAGGATACATGCGTGTGTGTGTGTGTGTGTGTGTGTGTGTGTATGTGTGTGTGTGTGTGTGTACACGCGCGCACGTGTGCGCGCGCTCATATTTACATTTGTGGATGTTTTGCTTGCATGCATGTCAGTGTACCACATGCATGCCAGGTGCCTGGAGAGGCCAGAAGAGGGCACTGGATCCCCTGGAACTAGAGTTCCGGATGGTTGTGAACCCACATGCTGGTGGGAACTGAAGCCAGGCTCTCTCCCAGAGTAACACATACTCTTAACTGCTGAGCCATCTCTCCAGGCCTCTCCCTCACCTTTAAAGACAGGGTCTCTCACTGGTCTGGAGCTGTCCAGGAGGCCAGGGTGGCTCACCGACAGACCCCAGCGGTGTGCCTCTCTCTTCTGCTGGATCACAAGCACCTGTCACTGCACTCAGCTTTTAACCTGGGTTCTTAGGCCCGAATACCTTCTCATGCTTGAAGATAAGCAGTTTACAGACTGAGCTGTCTATCTCCCTAGCCTTCCCCATAGGTACCCTTGTGACGAAGTTTAACATCCCTATGTAGTAAGTGAGGAAATGGGGATTAGACTGTAAACTCCAGAAAGGCTAATGATTGGTCCAAGGCAACAATCTGAAGAAACCAGGATTTGAAACCAGGCAGATTTGCTCCGGGAGCCTGTGGTTCTCCTTATTATATCTGAGAAGCAAATGAAAGCTTCTCAAGCCAAAGAACTAAGGAGAGGGGGAGATTGGGAAAGCTGGGGAGGACTAGCTGCGCTGGATCCCTCCTCAGAGGTGGCTGCCCACTGCAGGACACCGTGGTTGCTCCTGTGGTCTCACTGGCTGCTGGCAGGACCACTTCACAGCTGGGCCTAGCTGGTCAGAGGCCACCGAGTCAGAGGAAAGTGAGCACCCAGAGAGGAGCAATAGGTTGATATGGAAATCTGAGGGGAGGACTCTGAGGCTGGGAGATACCCCAGGGCATCCCTATTTCCCATTAGAGCAGGTACAGAATAATTTAACTAATGCCAATTATCTACGAAACTTGAGACATGTATCCACACAGAATCAAGGTCCTGACCTGCGTGTGCTGAAAGTCCTGGTCTTTGAGGCCCTAGGTAAAATGACCAGCCACCACAGCCTGAGGTGACCCCAGTTCTCTACTTCTTTCCAGCCCTTCAGCGGGTGTGAGCTGAGCAGGTTCTCAGCCTAGAGCACTCTGTATTCCCCCTCACACACCCGAAACACTCCTGCTCCCTTACTTACATCTTGGAGAGTCACAGACATGACTCACACCTGGTTGGCAAAAGCAGAGGCTTCAGAGCAGGAGGGTCCTGGAGGACTAAAGTCTGGCTCGGGCCCTTAGAGGGGGCTTTGGCCTCCTCAGCCTCCAGCAGCGTCTGAAATAAACTCCAGCCACTTCTGCTTGCAAGTTTTGGTTCTACTTTCGTTTTCTGTGAATTCCCGCCTCCGAGTACACAGCCCCACCCTTGGGAGGAGCCTTCAACTGCAAAGACCCAGCGTGATGCCTGATTCAGGTGTATGTTCTAGGGGATTGCAAAGGGAGTGGGTACTGGCCCCGACCCATCTTCCCAGGCAGATGATTCAAGAATCCCTAGGATTTCCCTCTACCCCTTTCTTAGACAGACGATTAGCATGTAGCTTTAGCTGGCTTTGAACTCTATTGCGTTTGCTTCCAACATGCTGAAGATTAAAGACATGTGAAGGCACATCCAGCAGATTTTATTATTTTTTTTTTGGTTTTTCGAGACAGGGTTTCTCTGTGTAGCTTTGCGCCTTTCCTGGAACTCACTTGGTAGCCCAGGCTAGCCTCGAACTCACAGAGATCCGCCTGCCTCTGCCTCCCAAGTGCTGGGATAAAAGGCGTGCGCCACCACCGCCCGGCTGATTTTAAAATTACATTTATTGTGTGGGCAGGAGTGTCCACGTACTATTGTGAAGGCATGGGGGTAACGACTTTTATGGGTTAGTATCCTGTGGGTTCCAGGGAATTATTCATTAGACTTGCCAGCAGCTGCAGCCGCAGCCCTTACCCACCCTGCCATCCTGCCCCCTTTTTCAGGCTGGGTTTCATTGTGCAGTGCTGGCTGTCCTCCAACTCATGCACTTGCCTCTGCCTCACCCTCCCTTAACCTTTGTTTTTTCCGAGACAGGGTTTCTCAGTGTCGTTCTGGTACCTGTTCTGGAACTTACTATGTAGACCAGGCTAGCCTTGAACTCAGAGATCCACCTGCCTCTGCCTCCTTAGTGCTGAGATTGAAGGCGTGTACCACTGCTGCCCTCCCTTAATTCTTAAGAACTGTGTATGATGTAGGTGCTGGGAAACAGACTCTGGTCCTAAGAGAACCTTGTTCCTAACTGCTGGGCCATCCATCCAGTGTCAGGATCTCTTAAAGATCTTTCTCTAGGATGAACACTGCCAGGGCTGTACTAGCCAACACTGGATCTGCACTGAGACACCACCAGCTTTTTCTATTAGTACACAGCCACCTGGTTCCCCTCACAAACCTTTTTTTAAAATGCTGTCACTATGTAACATTGGCTGGCCTCAACCCAAGACCCACCTGCCTCTAGTGCTATATGCCTGCATTTATGTTTGGGAGGTTTTGTTTTTGAGACAGGGTTTCTCTGTGTAGGCCTGGCTGTCCTCTGCCTCCCAAGTAGTGGGATTAAAGGTGTGTGTCACTAAAGCACATTGGCTTCATTTCACAGCCCCCTTTCCAGCGTCTCTTATCCCAAGGTCTCCTTTTTCAATATACATGCAGCAGGCAGACACAAGCTTTTTTTTTTTTTTTTTTAATGATGGGAACAAAAATATATCTAAAAGCGAAGCTTCTGGAAAAACCATTTATTCTTCCCTGTCTTGTATCTAGAAAGGAAAAAAACAGAAAGATACATGAAAAATGGAACAGAAAAACAAATTGTTTCATGGGAAGTAGTAAAAGTGCATAGGATAGGACCTACTTACCTTTCCTCAAACTTGACCTTGGCCTCCCGCCTGGCCTTGCGTTTCAGGGCTGGGTCTCTAAAGACATCCTTGTTGACAACTGTTTTGTCCAAGGGGATGTCCACAGAGTACCTGGGGAAACGGAGCAGAGGCAGGATTAGCTAGGGACTTAATTTGGCCTAGTCCTCGAGGGACAGGGGGCGGTAGGATCCAATCCCTCAGTGAAATAGTGAGGAACATCTACTTAAGCTGGACACCTTCTCATTTTAGTTAATATCCACTTCCATGGTCCTAAACTCTGGGACATCTTACTTTAATTTCCAGAACTCCTTTTTACGAGTGAGATTTATCACACAAGACTTTAAGACTGCTCCCCAACGAGTCTTGAAGACAGCTACAGTTCAGGACCCTCAATTCCTGTCGTCCTTTACTATTCCTGTACTGAGATAGCGTGTGCTGGAAGACTGTGGCACTAAGGGCCCCTGCAGTTAAAGCAATGAAAACTGGCTTCTCACTATAAGCTCTGGCTGGCCCACAGCTCCCCTCGCTTCAGCTAGGATGGTAACTACACTACCACCAACTGGGCAGGAAAGAAACTCTTTCTGGGGATGCACCTGTAGACCTGGTTCAGTGGTCCAGAGCACTGACTGCGCTTCCAGAGAACCTAGGCTCAATTCTCAGCACCCACTCGATACACATACGCACAGACCAATCATCTATGATGATTCAGGACTAAGTCACCTCTCCAGTGTGGTCTAAACCAAGCACTTGTGCGGCCCTCTCCTCCTACCTCTGTACAAACTCCAGGGATTAACTTTGGTCACCAACAGCAAGCACGAAGCTGCCTCACAGCCCAAAGGAAATCATCTTGTAGAACAGTGAGAGACCTGTCTTGTCTGCCCTCGATGGGAGACAAATGCAGCCATCTTTACTTAATATAAAATCTCAATCCTACTCAGTCAAAATGGAGAACAGAAAGCAAGATGAGCTGTGATAGGGTGCTCCCATACAGAATACAGGGTCCAGGATTTGAGGGTACCCCTGCTAAAAAACAAAAAACCACCCCAGCACTTGGATGGGTGTGAATTCAAGGCCACACAAAGAAACCCTGTCTTGAAAAGCCCCCACCCCCACAATAGGAGGGATCCAGGAGACAAAAAGAGAGGCATTCTATTCTCCAAGATGGAGCAGAGTCAAATCAAGTTACTCCCCTCCCCCAATGGCACTGAGGCAGAACCCAGGGTCGTGCATCTGGTAGGCAGTGCTTAGCATTCCCAGGACTGAGGGAAGAGGATCATCCACAGGCAGGAGAGGGCAAGAAGGACATGAACGAAAGACGACCTTTTCTTGTACCACAGCACCCACAAAGCTGTCACTTCCTCAGGGGAGGAAGTGAAAATCCACACTTTCCCATTTTTTTTGGAAAGCTCACCTTGTGGGCATGAGGTGATTGTAGTTATAAACTTTCACAAAGGACTTGATCTTTGACCTCTTGGCAATTTTCTTCTTGCCCATGGCAGCTGTCACTTTTCGGGGATAGCGGTCAATTCCAGCCACCAGGGCATGGCTGTAAGGGCGGTCTGAGGTGCCGTCATCAATGTTCTAAGTGAGGAAGAAAAACACACACACTGATGTTACCGCTTGGACCCTTATCAGTAAAACTGTATGTTCATTAGACACACACCTCCACACTACTGTAGAGGATAACCACACCACTTGATGCTAAGCTCAAAGAGCCAACAGGACAGTAAGTGTGTGTTAGCCAGTGTTTATTCGCATCACAAGACTTTGCAAAAGCATTTGAGAGACAGGTTTAAAAGCTGCATCCAAATATTCACGCTGGGCTTGGTGGCGCACGATTTTAATGCCGGCAGTTCAAGTCCGGCGTGGGACAGAGCCACACTGCAAGACGCTGTCTCGGAAAAACAAACAAAAAAGTAGACACTCGGAGTGCTGGGTGCCATCTATCATCTTTCAACTTGCCCACGAGGCTAAGGTTAGAGCTGAGGCTCCAAGGCTGGCAGCGTGGCCACCGAGACCAGGCTCCAGACAAATGGCAGGAGCGGAAGCCAGTGTCCTCAACAGCGAAAGTCTAAAACACCCAGGGGATGTTGTAAGTAAAAGCAGATCTCCGATTCCACAGACCTCAGCTGCAGCTGGGATTACTTGGCCGTGACACAAGTTAACCCCTCTAGACTTTAGTCATTAAAGTAGGTTACTGCAGGAATTACACACTACACCTGTAAGAGGGTCAAGACACGACGGCCACTACTAAATGCTTAAAGCCTACTCGGTGGAGATCCCAGTGTGGGCCAGGACCCCAATTCCCCGCACGCTTGCTTCAGACCTCTCATGCATTTACCGCCCGCGGCCTGGCCGCCGGGTCCCGGGGCTACTGCTCGGAACGGGATCTTAAATTCCGATCCCGCCCGATGCCCCTGGTGCCGCCCAACTCCCCGCGTGCAGGCGACGCGCCCTGGCGGTCTGCTACCTTCACGATGACGGCTTTGCGTCCGGAGTAGCGTCCGGCCAGGACCAGCACCACTTTCCCGGGTTTCATGAACTTGCCCATGTCTGCAGAGAACAAAGACAAGGAGCCGCTCAGCAACTTGCGAGGCGCAAGGCCCCGGAACCGACTTCTCTAGATGCGAGCCCGGGTCCGCAGGCCCGCGACCCGCTGCCGACGAGGCCACGCCGCGCGCAGGTTCTGCTCGAGCGACGCGACTCGCCACGAAGCCGCCAGAGGCTCCGAGTCGGACCGCGCGCGGCCACCCGACCCCGGGGTCGCGATGGCGGCGGATGGCAAGACCCGCGCCAGGCCGCTACTCACCGACAGCAAGGAGCCGGGACCCAGCGGAAAAGAAGGAAGAGCACTTCCGCCAACCTTTCACCCTGCGGAGCGGCGGCCTCACTTCCGGTCCCGCCTTTCCGGCTCCGCTGCGCCGCTCTCGTTTGGTGGTCAAAGCTGCTGGCGGAAGTTGCTGGTTGAGGTCGCGTCGGGCGGGGCGTTTGTTTGAATCGAGCTTTATTAGCAGCGCTGGCAGCAAGACAGGAACAGAGTTCCGTCTCCGGCGTACGGAGGGCGGGGCAGAGAGGGCGCGTGAGTCTGCGCACTCGGCCCCGCCGCTTCCTTCGTTGTGGTCCCCTGCTCTGCCCCTAGGAGGGGGGCGCGGTCTGAAATTCACTGTTTCGCCGCAGAGGAAGGAGCCAGGTTTCTGCGGGGGCGCAAGCCTGTAACCCCAACATTCCGGGGGCTGAGACAGGATTTCCAGTTCCCGTGTAACCTAGGTTGCATACAGAGACCCTGTCTCCATTAAATGAATAAAAAAGTATGTCATAGGGAACCAAGTGGCCTGTGCACTGTTGGCTGAAAAACAGGGAAGATCAAATGTTCTTATCTCTAGGGTTCAGCCCAATGATGTCAACTGTTATCGACTAGACTAAGCATGTGGCACTCCTCGCTCTTTAAAAAATTATATATATATAATTGGGGGGCCGGATTTTGAGACAAGGTTTCTCTGTGTAACAGCTCTGGTTGTCTTGGAACTTTCTTTGTGACCAGGCTGGCCTCGAACGATCCGCCTTTCTCTGCATCCCAAATGTTGAGATTAAAGGTGTATGCCAGCACCGCCCGGCATTTTTTCTTTTTCTTTCTTTTTTTTTTTTAAATGTTCACTGGTGTTCTGCCTTCATGTATGTCTGTGTGAGGGTGCCAGATCCCCTGGACCAGGAGTTACAGACGCTTGTGAGCTGCCATGTGGGTGCTGGGAATTGAACCTGGGTCCTTTGGAAGAGCAGGCAGTGCTCTTAACCACTAAGCCATCAGTCCAGCCCCCTTATTTTTTTATTTATGAGTATTTTACCTGCATGTATGTATGTGCCTAGTGTCCAAGGAGGTCAGAGGAAGGTGTTGGATTCCCTGGAACTGGTGTAACAGATGACTGTATGTCACTATGTGGGTGCTGGGGATTGAACCTGGGTCCTTTCCAGGTCCTCTGCAAGAGCAGAAAGTGCTCTAAAACACTGGGCCATCTTTCCAGCCCCTATTTATGATTATTACTCCAAAATTTTCAATTTATTTTAAAGGATTTATTTTTAATTATGTGTATGTATCAACATGCGTGTGTATGTGTGAGTATGGATCTCCTGGAGTTGAAGTTACAGGCTGTTATGAACCATTTGATGTGGGTGCTAGGAATAGAACTCATGTCTTCTGTAAGAGCAGTAAGTGCTCTTCACCTCTAAGCCATCTCACCAGCCCTTCTTCTGAGACAGGGCTTACTCTGTAGCTAAGACTGGAACTCACATCATAGCTTAGGCTAGAATCCAACTTTCTCAGTCTCCTGAGTACTGGAATTACATTTGTGAACCACCACACCCAGCTTATATTTACATTTCTACATCCAATTAAATTGTGTATATATGTATACACACACACACACACACACACACACACACACACACACACACACACACACACACGCATGCCTGTGACTATAGGCATGGGCCACCATGCCTGGCTGCAATTAAAATATTTTCTGAAGCAGGAGGAAACATTTCCTAAGGTTATGAACAGACCAGGCTCCCCCACCTGCCAATTTTAAAAAACATTTTTAATCGTTTTATTTTTTATTTTACGTGTGTTGTGTTTTGTCTAAATGTATACCCGTGCACCTCATCCCTGTCTGCATGAAAGCCAGAAGAGGGCATCAGATTCCCTGGAACTTCAGTTGACTATGGTTCTTTACCACCAACCACATGGGTGCTAGGAACTGAACCCAAGTATCTCTGGAAGAGCAGCCAATGCTCTTAATCACTGAGATGTCTCTCCAGCCTCCAGTTCTGAATGGAATCTTCATTAGGGAGCAGGTGACCACTTGGCTTGATGCCTGCACATTGGCTTCCCTACACATCTTGCCTTCAGTGATGCGGTGTGAGATCTCCTGAAGGCTGCCTCCTGACTGACAAGTGTGACCAGGCTCACTGCACTGGAGAACACAGAGTATGAAGCCCTGCAGAGACCCTGTGTACCTGCCTGGCGAGAATGAATGACAAAGGAGATACTTTGGAAAACTATTATGTGGCTCAACGGAAAGACCTGTGTCCAGAGTGGTGGCCCATGATTATAACCCCAACTCACAGGAGGTAGTAAACAGGGGATCAGAAGTTCAAGGTCATCCCCGGTTACATAATGAGTTCAAGACCAGCATGGGCTATAGGAGACTCTGCCTTGGTGGCACACGCCTGTTAGAGGCAGAGGCAGGAGTATCTCTAAGTTCAAGGTCAACCTGGGCCACATATCAAGGTCTAGGACAACATATAGAAACCCTGTCTCAAAACACCAAAACAAACACAAGAACAAAAACCCAAGAGGCTGGAGTGCTACAGTTAAGAGCACTCACTCTCTTCCAAAGGACCTGAGAGCACACCTTTAATTATATAGTACTCAGGCAGAGGCAGGTAGATCTCTGAGTTCAAGGCCAGTTTGGTTTACACAGTGAGATCTTGTTTTAAAACAAAACCACTTGTTTGGAGGGGATGGTAGCACACACTTCTTTTTTCTTTTTGTTTCTTAAGAGAGGGTTTTGCTTTAAAAGTTTTTGAAAGGACTTATTTATGAGTGCTCTGCCTGCATGTACACCTTTATGCCAGAAGAGGGCATCAGATCCCACTAGAGAAGGTTGTGAGCCACCACTGACCACTGAGCAATCTCTGCAGCCGGGGTAGCACACACTTGTAATCTCAGTACTAGGGGGTGGAGGCAGGAGGATCAGTTCATGTTCATGTTTAGTTACATAGCATGTTTGAGGCCAGCCTTGGCTACATGGGAGCCTTTCTCCCCCTGCTCCCCCAAAAAACCAAAGTATAGAATACTTTAGTAATCTGTTTTATGTTTGTTTGCTTTTGTCTCTCTGTGTAGCCCTGGCTGACCTAGAACTCACTATGTAGACCAGGCTGGCCTTGAACTCTGAGATAGATCTACCTGACTCAGCCTCCCTAGTCCTGGAATTAAAGGCATGTGCTGCCAGGTCCGGCCACTTTAGAAATCTTTAAGTATGCTATGCAGTACAGATTACCTTTCTTTCATTATGTATGTGTGTATATTATATACCCATGCTTTTTTGTTGTTGTTTCAAGACAGGGTCTCTCTATGTGGTCCTGGCTGTCCTGGAACTTGCTATGTAGAGCAGGCTGGTTGTTTTGTCTTTTGCGGTTGTTTTGAGACAGGCTTCATTACATAGTCTTGGCTGGCCTAGAGGTCACTATGTAGACAAGATAGCTTAAAACTTATGGCAATTCTCCTGCCTCTGCCTCCTCAGTGCTGGGACTCCATGCCTGGCCCTCCCCCTTTTTTAAAGTTACATTTGTGAGTTTGTATTTGCATATGGGTGGGCACACACCATGGCGACTGTGTGGAGGTCAGAAGACAACTTGCATGAATTGGTCTCTTTCCACCCTGTAGGTCCAGGATAGAACTCAAAGTCATCAGGCTTGGTTGGTGCCCATACCTGCTGAGCCATCTCACTGGCCTTTATTTTTCCTTTAAGTCTCATGTGTCCCAGGCTAGCCTCAAACTTGTGGCAATGCTCCTGTCTCTGCTCCCTCAGTGCTGGGATTCTAAGCATTAAACTACCACACCCTTTGCGGTGTTATTTTTGAAAGTGTACTGGCTCCAGAGAGCAGCACCTAGTCCTAATCCATCCTTTGTTTAACCACACCTTTTGTTTCTCTGATACCTTTTGTTTCTCTTCTTGTCCTATGTGAATCTTGTCTGAGTCTCCCAAGGATCAAAGGCCCATGCAAAAACTTGGTTCAGGAAACCCAGAAAACCTGGTACCTGAGAAATCTAGGAATTTGCACTTGGCACTGTATCTTTGGGAGCTCCTTTCAGGTTTCTTTGATGATATGGAAATGAACTGACTAAACTGTAAATAGAGAGAAAGTAAAAATGCCCTAGGTGAAGGGAAAGTGCTTCAGTCCTTTGAGGCTGGACCCGCCTGCAGCCATGTTAATTCTTTTTTTTTTTTTTTTTTTTTTTTTTTTTTTTTTTTTTTTTTTTTTGGTTTTTCGAGACAGGGTTTCTCTGTGTAGCTTTGCGCCTTTCCTGGAACTCACTTGGTAGCCCAGGCTGGCCTCGAACTCACAAAGATCCGCCTGCCTCTGCCTCCCGAGTGCTGGGATTAAAGGCGTGCGCCACCACCGCCCGGCTTGCCATGTTAATTCTTAAGATGCCTCTGAGTCTTCTTTCCACGGATCTGCATGAACCCACACATCCGTACCATGACAATCCATGGCATCCTCCCGTACAGAGCACTGGGATTATAGGCTGTGCCACCGTGCCCAGGTCCACTGCTCTTTTTCACTTCATTCTTGGATATCCTCAGACTTGATGTCACTCCTCTCCTCCCTTACTGGGCTGTAGTCCAAGCCAGGGACAGATTTATATTGTTATAGGCAGCGCCTTCCCTAGAGATGACTGCTGGGATGCTGGGGGTCTTTTGTGGGAACTCGTCTTTAGGCTTCATGAAGAACTTGGCAGAGCAATGCCTGTCTGCCTCACTGCCTTCAGCCTAGTACTTAGGCGGCTAGAATTTCTGGCAAGTATTTAGAAAATACTTAGTGCTCTCCAAAGTAAAGGTAAAATTAAAGGATGGAAACGGGAGAGATAAACGACTTAAACACAGAATGGCACAATGAAATACCATGGTGGAGCATAAAGATGAGAAGCTTTGGCTCTAGGCGAGTTCAAATCTCAAGTCTTTGAGTACCCTTCAGGTTCCACAGCTGTAAAGGGAAGAGGTAATAATGTCATGCCTTGTAAGGAGGGGGAGTGAAATTAGGACGGCACAACAGAAAAATACTTTCTATTCCGCTACCACAAAGTCTTCATGCAAACAAAGATGGCAAAACAAGACAGAACTCGAACGGTGGGTGGGTGCTTGCCACACAAGCCTGCTGGTGAGTTCAGCTGCTGGAACCCACTAATGACGGAAGAACTCCACAGCAGAGCCACAGAACTCCTGTCCCCCCGCCCCACACACACACCACACACGTAAGTGAAACGACAGTATGGGGCAAATCTATATACTAATACCAGTTCCCACTCACCCTAACACTGGCGGCGGCCTGAGGCGTGGACTCAACAAACAGTACCAGTTTCCAGAAGCAGCAGCCGTGACCACATCCACTGCAGTGTTGCTGCTGTAGCCCAGGCAAGACAACCACTACTGCCACCATATCCTGCCTTGATCCAGGGCAGGGAAGCAGGCAGTTCCTAAAGAAATACTGACCTAGGTTACATGGGCCCATAGCACTAGGGAGACTCGGAAAGCAGAGGAGAGTCAGGCGCTTTGCAGAGAAGCTACACAAAATACTGTAATTTTATTATCAATCACAGATATATCATTATTTATGATATTTTACAATTATCTTTTTTTTTCCCTGGGGTGGTGCTGAGGATAAAAACACGGTCTCAGACATGCCAGGCAAGCACTCCATCACTGAGCTGCATCCCACGCCCCGGAACACTACTGTGTTTCATAGGAAACTGCATGTATTTCCATTAAATGTCAATGACGCATCTTAAGTGACACGTCACTGAGATAAGTTAAAGTGTACTTCACAGGAACAAAATGCAAGTGGCAGTTTAGTTCACCCATCCTTGGTGAGTCTGGAGCATGTGCTCACTGCATGCTGAAAGACAAGGGAATCACTCTCACAGACGTGCAGGGCCTGGTCTGTATGGAGATCGGTAGTAATTCCTGGCCCTGCTGCTGGCCACACTGCAGGATCAAACCTTCCCCGTCAGCCATTCTTCAGATAAGTGGTGCCAGTGGGCCACAAGCCAAGAGGCTGTACCGCTCAGCACTGTGGGTACTGTGTGCTCTTGAGTGCAAGGATTTTTTTGAATGCTTTCACTTCCAAAGACTGTCAGCCCTGAGAGGTTCAGAGAGGAAAGTGACTTTCTAGAGATGGTACCTAACATCAGCTGTCATTCTTCGAGACCAGGACAGCACTGTCTGTGTGTGAGGATTACCTCAGCAGGGAGATTGCTGTTCTCATCTTAGACTCACATTAAAACTCCCTCAGAAAAAAGGGGAATCAGAATTCCTACCTGGAATTACAGTTCTGGCCCTCGGGCTCTCACAGATGCTTCTGATAAAGAAGACTGCTCCCAACTTAACTAGCAGGAGCCTAAAGTTCAGTGTCTTCCAGAACTCCCTCATACAGTGACTTGCTGCCACGAAGAGAATGGTGGGCACAACCTGAATTTTCTAAAAATCAGACATGCCACAGTGAGTAGGGCATTAGCTATGTGTGGTAACTCATTTTGTTAACAAGGTTCCTACCCAGTGGGACTGGTACACTGTGGTGGGCCAGGCATGGCTCTTTCTGCTTGCTTTTAACGTCCTCAGCCCTGGCTGTGTGCACGCTTTCCGCACACCACGCCACTGAGCGACACCTCTAGTCCTGACGCTGGGTTTAGATGATATTATTAAATTGACTTGTGTTTGGGCACCTGAGGCATGCACAGGCGCCACAGTTCGTGTGTGGAGGTAAGAGGACAATTTGTGAGAGGTCTGTTCTCTCCTTGTCCCAGGTGGGTCCCCAGGATCACTCAGATTGCCAGGGGTGATAGCAAGCCTCCTTACCTGGTGAACCATCTCTCAAGGCCCCTGACACTATTTCTGCTGAGAGTCTCTGGCACATCTTTTTAATATACTAAGAGAAAAACAGACTCTGCCTCCATCAGGCTGACCACCTGAAAAGCATTTGAGAAAATGTCTCTAACCCTTCCTTCCTCTAACTCCCGGCTTGTACTCTAGAACTCTAGGACATCTATCTCTTCAGAGCAAGGTGTGTGTGTGGGGGTGCTAAGGTCAGGCATTCTCATCAAAAGGCATCTTTGATGTTCTTGAGCTGGCGCACGGCCAAGTCTACAGGAAGACTGAACTTGAGGCTGCTGAGGCGGCTGAGCAAGTTGAGGGCGCTCTCGAAACCTGTGTGGGCCATGTAGCTCCAGGGCTGGTAATGGGGCTCGATGAGGGACCCTGACTTGCAGATGAGGTTTACCCAGGACACCAGGCGCTGCTCATTCAGCGCCATGCACACCAACGCCTTCAGCTCTGAGTCAGCACTGCGCTTGAAAGGGTCGTGCTCTGTCAGCACCAGGTGGATGGCCGTCAGAAGGCTTTGTTTGGGAGTCACAGCGGTGCCACCCATTACAGGAAGGGCGAAGGACTGCGAGAGCTTCCGGGCTGGGGATTCCACATACGCACGGCCATTCTTGGCATGATAGTACTTTACAAAGAGCTCCCAGGGGTGCATGGTCTCAGGGGCTGAGGAGAAGGCTGGCAGCAAACAAGCGATGGGGGCCATGACCAGGCTCATCCCAGAGGAGGAGGCGTACAGTCCATGCGCCAGCAGGTCCCTCACCGCCACCGTCAGCTCCTTCCGCACAGCCATGGTCAGCTCATCCTTGCCTCCTAGAGAGAGTTCCTGGAGGTTGGCCGAGGTGATGACATGGTCATGTGGCTGGTGTCTCAAGGCTAGCTGCTTCACTCTGTCTACTGACACTTCCAGCCTTTTCAGTAAGGGGGAGTAGTCTCTGTCGGCCTGGCCCCGCTGCCACAAGGTTTGAGGGATCTGGCCTGTGGCACAGCCCAACTGGCTAACAGCGAAGATCTGGAGCACAGCCAGCGCTCGACGCATCAGGTGTAGCCCCGTTTCCCGGACTCTCTTCACGTCTTCTGCCTTTGCTGCTTAGAAAGAGTGACCATTAGATAGAGGTCAAAATGACATAAAACATTCAACAGGTCACAAGCTGGAAGCACGTCTTGCCTCTAAGCCACAGTGCAAGTACCACATGAAGGCAAGGATGCAGCTGGCTGATGATTCTAACTGTAATTGAGGTACCGTGCAGACACCCACTTCTAGTATACAATTCAGGCTGCTGGTTTTTCACACAGGATCTTGCTATCATGGCAATCATCCCCTCTCAAGCCTCCCTATTGCTGGGATTTCAGGGAGGCACCATGTCTAGGCTGGCCTCAAACTCCATCTTCCTGCCTCAGTTTCTCAAGTGGTAAGATTACAGGTACATGCCACCATGCTCAGCTTCTTTTTTTTTGTTTGTTTTGTTTTTGTGAGAGAGGCTTTCTTTGTGTAGTTTTGGTGCCTGTCCTGGAACTCACTCTGTAGACCTGGCTGGCTTTGAACTCAGAGATCTACCGGGCTCTGCCTCCCGAGTGCTGGGATTAAAGGTGTGCGCCACCACTGCCTGGGAGGCTCAATTCATTTTGTTTTGTTTTCTGGTACTCGGGATTAAACCCAGGGCTCTAGGACTCCTTCACACTATACTAGCCATGTCTCCCAGATCTGGTGGTTTTTTAAAATTGTACATCATCATCACAATCCATATTAGAATGGTATCATGCCCCGAAGACACCTTGCACTATTATCATTTCCTCTCCCCCATTTCTTCCTAAGGCCCAAGCAGTAATTCATGAATCGTGTGTGGTGTGTGTGGTTCAATAAGGTCACAGGCCAACCAGAGGGAGTCAGTTCTCTCCTTCTCCCATGCAGCGCTGGGGATCCAACACAGGTCCCCAGGCTTGGCAGCAAGCACATCACCGCCTGAGACAATCTCACTGTCCTTTCTTTCAGCCACAGAGAATCTCCATACGTAGTCCAGACTGGCCTTGAACTTTCAATCCTCCTGCTTCCACCTCCCACTCTGCCTTTGTGGCCCTGCACTCGAGCTGTACTTACTTTTGCTGGCTCCTGGGGGCAGTGTGCTGCTGCCCGTTCTGGTGGAGCCGGTTCCTGTCTTCCCGCTGACCTTGCACTCACAGTGTCCACTTGTCTGCAAGGGGCTTCCCACTTCATCTATCATCAAAGGGCACAAAACCAAGACATTACTTATCCCCTTCACACAGAGTTTTAAAGGGAAAGGGAATGGTTAATAGTGCCTACTGTATGACCAGAGTTTTATAAATTATTGGGTTCCGATGGGTGAAAAGTGCCTGGTGCAGCATAGTTAGCTCAGTAAATATTTGCTTAGCAAATGAAGAATGAATCATCCCCAGTGAAGAGTGTAAGAGTGAAGAGGGAGGAATCTGCTCAAGGACATGAGGCCAGCGGTGCCCTTAAAGACAGGCTCTAGATAATGTTCTTGCCCAATCTACTGTGGCATACATAAGAGGTCTCATTATGTAGGGTAGCCTGGAACTCACTCTATGTGACAGGCTGGCCTATAACTCAGAGGTCTGCCAGGCCCGGCCTCTCCGCATTTGAGGACTAAAGGCACGGAACACCACATCCATTTCAAATCTCTCTCTCTTTTTCCCTTTTTTTGGTTTTTTGAAACAGGGTTTCTCTGTGTAGCTTTGTGCCTTTCCTGGAACTCACTTGGTAGCCCAGGCTGGCCTCGAACTCATGGAGATCCGCCTGGCTCTGCCTCCTGAGTGCTGGGATTAAAGGCGTGTGCCACAACTGCCCGGCCACTTCAAATCTCTTAAATTCTCTCTATATATATCTTTTTTTTTGTTTGTCTTTAAAAACAGGGTTTTTTTTTTTTTGTTTTTTTGTTTTTGGTTTTTCAAGACAGGGTTTCTCTGTGTAGCTTTGTGCCTTTTCCTGGAACTCACTTGGTAGTCCAGGCTGGCCTCGAACTCACAGAGATCCGCCTGGCTCTGCCTCCCGAGTGCTAAGATAAAGGTGTGCGGCCACCACGCCCGGCTCTCTTAAATTCTCTTAAATACAGCGAGAACTGGTCCCTTTAGATGAGTTCTCAGACCACAAAGAACTACCACACTGAATACGTTTCCTCTTCCCAGATGCTCCTCTGACCTTGGATGAAGCTGATGAACATCTCAAGATCTCGGATCTGGGTTTTCAGTTGTTCAACCAACTGTTCCTTCACTCGAGCTGGGTTGACAATCTGAGCCACTGCTGCATCCACACGCTGACGAAGCTCCTCGGTTGACAGGGAACTGATGTCCTCATTCAGATTCATGTCCAGTTTCTTTATTAACTCATCGATGATCACCTATCAAGAACACAGCGGTGAGTATACACTTTGCAGTTCTCAAGGAGGGTTGGGGAGGAGAATCTTAGAGAGGCTTCTATGCTCGAACACAATAAAACTACAGGGTCCTCTGACTTCAGGAGAAAATGATGTTGCTGCTGATTAAGATGAATGAGGACAGGGTCTAAGAGATGGCTCAGCAGATAAAAGCACTTGTTATACCAGCCTAGTGACCGCAGTTAGATCCTCAGAACTTGCACAGAGGTGGAGGGAGAGATGTGTGCTGTGGCATGTGTGCACCCACACTCATATAATAATTTGAAAAGAAAGATGAGGCGGGGCGTTGGTGGCCTATATAGCAAGTTAGAGGCCAGCCTAGGCTATATGAGAACTGTCTCAAAAAACAAACAAGCTGGGCAGTGGTGGCACACACCTTTAATCCCAGCACTCAGGAGGCAGAGGCAGGCAGATCTCTGTGAGTTCAAGGCCAGCCTGGTCTACAGAGTGAGTTCCATGACAGTCAGTCTACAAAGAGAAACCCTGTCTTGAAAAGCCAACAAATGAAAACAAACAAATGAACAAAACAAAACAAAAGTGTCATGAAATAATCCTTTTGCTACACTACAAAAATGTGTCTTTGCCAAGTTATCTTCTGACTGGTTTAATAAAAGAGCTGACTGGCCAGTAGCTAGGCAGGAGGTATAGGCAGGACAGTGAGACAGGATGCTGGGAGGAAGAAGGGTGGAGTCTCAAGAATCAGGGGGAGTTTTGAGCCAGACTCGGAAGAAGCAACATGGTAAGTTCACAGATGAGGTAAACAAGCCTCGGGGCAGCACATAGATGAATATAAATGGGTTAATTTACATTGTAAGAGCTGGCTGGAGAAAGGCCTAAGCTATCGGTCAAACATTTATAATTAATAATAAGTCTCTGAGTGGTTATTTGGGAAGTGGCTGCTAGGACACAGAGAAACTCTGCCCACACAAAAGGATACATAGTTCCTTTTGATCAGATATGGCGCCTCTCATGAACTGTGAACTTACCAGGCCAGTCAACTTTCATCCATTAGAACAGGATGAATGATCCAAAGTGGCTAAAGATCCAGTAGTCTCATATTTGGGCTGGAGAGATGGATCAGAGTACTGGCACTCTTCCAGAGGAGCAGGGTGGGGTTCCCAGCACCCACACTACAGCTCACAACCTCTGCAACTCCACTTTAGAGGGTCTGCCACCTTCTGGCTTCCACAGGCACTTCATGCACATGGTACAAAGTTGTATATGCAGGCAAAACACTCATATACATAAAATAAAGATAAATAAAGTCCCAAAGGCCTCATATTTACTTTCTCTAAAGGCTTCCAAGTGAATATATTTCTAATCCTTTTTTTTTTCTTCTTCTTTGAGACAGGGTTTCTTTGTGTAGCTTTGCGCCTTTCCTGGAACTCACTCTGTAGCCCAGGCTGGCTTCAAACTCACAGAGATCCACCTGCCTCTGCCTCCCAAGTGCTGGGATTAAAGGCATGTGCCATCACTGCCCGGCATTTCTAATCCTTTTTACTGATAAAAACAAATGATAAAGGAACTTTGGAAAGAAGGGAACAAGAAAGAGAGACTGGCTCCAGGTCCAGGAATTATCAACTTTCCCTTTGCTCTGGACCCAGGGTTCTTGGTAAGGCCATGGGAGAAGTGCTCTGTGGGGAGCCTATGTTGGAATACCGCCAGCAGGGATATATTAACCATAAGAAACGCTGGAGTCGTCTCTGAGGTCTGCTCACCCGCTGTCTTTCCAAGACCACGGACTGCGGCAGGGAGTCATAACTGCCCTCCTGATAGGCGAAGGTTTCCAGGTCATCAAGCTGGGTCTTGAGCTGCAGAATCAGTTCTTTCTGCTTCTCCCTCTGGGTTTCCAGACGCTCTCGTTTTTCCTGTTCACTCTAGGGAGGGAAAAACACTTGGGTCTATTTCATAGAAAAGAGAAGCCAAAGGGACTTCAAGAGCTCAGGCCAATCATGACCAGGAAAATATATAACACTTCCAAATGACTCAATGAGACCATTGACAAGGAAGGTTCAGCAGGAAGAATATACTTTACCAGGGCAATGGGCAGCCCCGGCTGTCCTGGAACTCACTCTGTAGACCAGGCTCAGAGACCCATCTGCCTCTGCTTCTTGAGTGCTGGGATTAAAGGCGTGAGCCATTATAGCCCTACACGTGTGTTTTCTTTAAGAAGCGATCATTTCTTCATTGGAAACAGGGTATTAACACAGTGAAGCCTTTTGTTAATAGACTTGTTTTTCAAAGGTCTAGTCAGGAGGTAAGATGGCCTCCTGGAGTTAAAGGTGTCATCTTCATGGCCAGTCAACACAGCCTCACTACTCTGTGCAAACAAATTTTGCAACAGTCTGGTGGAATGAACCTGGTATGGTAGCTTGTGAAGACTCAAGGATCAGAAGTTCAAGTCCAGCATGAGCTAGATAGCTAGTTTGAGGCTAGGCTGTGCTACATGAGACCCCATCTCACAAAGCAAGGCCTGAGGGTCTGAGTATAGAGAAAGGCTTTATATATATAGAAATCAACCAGTTTTCTGAAGTTTCAAAGCTACTTAGAAAGGTTATAGCTATTTCTGTAAAAGAGGAAACAATGGAATATAAGTACCTAAGGCACAGAAACATATAGCAGCCAAGTCACAGGGGTGGGAAGGTAACAGTGTGGTGTGTGTGTGTGCATATTTGTGAGGTAGCTTTCTCTAAGGGCAACCCCCTTTTCATGGCAGTTACCATGTAGCTTCTGCCTTTAAGTTATTAAGAGTCCTTTACAGTGATCAAGTCTTGACAACATATTCTTAGATACTGGGTCTTCATCATTTCTGAGTACAAGTCCTGAACAAAACAAAAAGCAAGCCAGACACGACCGTGTACACCTGCACTCCTCAGCAAGTTTCAGGCCAGTCTGGACTACAGATACAGACTCTATCTTAACAACCACCACTGAAAAAACAGCCAAACAAACAAATGAAAACCAACCAAACAAGCCTTACTTACCAAGCCCTCAAGAAGCAAGGTATGAGAGAGAGGAGATGAAAACAAAGAATTAACTTTCATTCAGCTTCTTCAAAAGCAATTCCCTTTCTTTAGCTTTGTGGAACATGAAAGCAAGCCTCAGGATCCTCTTCCGACCCTTCCTGAGTCTTACTGCTCTCTCTCAGAGCATGTCCTTTTTCTCGGCTTAGTAACGAGGTCTCCACTGAAAGCTTTCTCTGATTTTCTCCAGGCAGAACAAGTCATTTCTTCCTTTGTACTGTGTACACTTACTCATTACAGGATTTGTTTAGGACCTGTTTCTACTAATCTATGACCTCCTCAAGGGCAAAGGCCTTGACTTCCAACCCCAATACACCTAGAACTGTGCCCAGTATGAGGTGAATTCTCAGGAAGTATTTCTTTTCTTCCTTAAAAAATATTTTTAAAATGTTATGTTTATGGATGTTTGGCCCACATGTATGTCTGTGTACCACGTGAGTGCCTGGTGTCCATGGAGGCCAGAAGAGTGAGTCTAATCCTTCCTTTGGAACAGGACTGAACAACTTTATAGAAAGTTGTGATCTGCCATGTTGATGGTGGGAATCAAACCTGGGTTCTCTGCAAGAGCAGCCAGTGCTTTTTTTGTTTGTTTGTTTTGTTTTGTTTTGTTTTTCGAGACAGGGTTTCTCTATGTAGCTTTGCTTCTTTCCTGGATCTCGCTCTGTAGACCAGGCTGGCCTTGAACTCACAAGATCCACTGCCTCTGCCTCAGTGCTGGGATTAAAGGCGTCCACCACCACCACCACCACCACCACCACCACCACCACCACCACCACCACCACCACCGCCACCACCGCCCGGCTGCAGCCAGTGCTTTTCACCACTGAGCTATCTCTCCAGCCCTCAGTACATATTTCTTACATGTTTTTGGACTAAATTAGGTACAAAATAACAAATTCCAAATAATGACCTCTGGCTGGAGGACGTTATCTAATCAGCTAAAAGAGAAAGAAATGGAGAAATAGTCCAGCTTTGTCATCCCTTTGTGAAGCCAAGGAAGAAAGAAACCAGCGATAAATGCTGGTCTGTTTCCATGACTACATCTGCCAAAGTCTGTCACTTGCTGTCATAGTTACAGCATATTTGCTGGAGTTGAGCAAACAAATTTAACAGAGAGAACAGTAAGTTCTGGGGCAAGGCAGGAAACAGTAGATTTAATTTCCAGTACAATTTGAGATAAAGTTTAAAGTAATTTGGTTTTGGTTTGTTTTTTTTTCCGAGACAGGGTTTCTCTGTGTAGCTTTGTGCCTTTCCTGGAACTCCCTTTGGAGACCAGGCTGGCCTCAAACTCACAGAGATCCGCCTGCCTCTGCCTCCCGAGTGCTGGGATTAAAGATGTGCATCACCACCGCCCAGCAGTTTAAAGTAATTTGGAAAGGCTTGGGATATAACTAAGTTGGTAGAGCACATGCCTAGTGCATACTAGATGCTGGGTTCAGAACCAAGCACTGGATAACTGGGTATGGTCCCCATGCCTGTGATCTCAGTATTCAGAAGGTGGAGGCAGGAGGATCAAAAATTCAAGGTTAGGGACACTGAGCCTGATGGCCTGTGTTTGATATCTAGAACTCACATTCTCAGGAGAGAACTGCCCCCAGAAAGTTGTCCTCAGACTTGCATACACAGGCTGTGATACCAGCAGTGCTCCTACACACACACACACACACACACACACACACACACACTCACCACTCACCACTTTTTAAAAATACTTAATACTTCAAGATTATTCTATAGTAAGTTCAAAGGCAGCCTTACCTAGAGAACTTGCCTTTAAAAAAAAAAAATTTCAGGCCAGTGGTGGCGCATGCTTTAATCCCAGCACTTGAGAGGTAGAGTCAGACATATCTCTCTGGGTTCAAGGCCAGCCTGGTCTATAGAGCAATTTCCAGAACATTAAGGGCTACACAGAGAAACCCTATTTCAAAAAACAACAAAATCGATAATAATAATTTCAAGAGCTGTGAACATAGCTCAATTGATGACAGAGCATTTGCCTACAACATGCAAGTCCCTGGGTTCCACCCCCAAGACCCTTTTGATCCCCCCCAATAGAAAAAGTCCATCACTCAACTCGAAGCTGTCCTCCACTCAGACACTACCTGTTCATACACCAACGTATCCACTGAGCACAACTTTGTATGGCATCACACTGAAAATTTTTCTGAAAGTGACAGTGAACAATAAAAAGTACCTACCATGGCTGCATATGGCCTTTCATGTCATTCGCCACTGAACTGGGCCTGGCTACCAATAATTCTATTTATTCTAACTTTTTAAGTCTGGCCACTTACAGTTGACTGCTCCTTGTGCAAGGGGACATGGGTATGAGGAGGGAGGAACTGGAAACAGTTCAGATTAACAAAAGTCAGTATCTGCTACCGATCGGTTCTCCTGGCTAAAGACATTTTGAGCAAGAAGAAAGCCTTGTGTGGACTGTAATCTGCAGAATATGAAGGAGAAAGGCAGCGTGTCTCAATGCTTCCAGAGATGTCCAAGTTCATAAGGAACCTTCCCTTGCTGTGGTTTACAGAATTTCATTGCTTCTTCAGTGTCCTGAGGAACGCACCTGTCAGCCAGGTCCCCGTTCAGAGAACCCCGTTAATTACGCAGGATGGCAGGGCAGGCTGAAGACACTGCTAGGACTTCCTTATCATCAGGAGGTGTGTTTCTTTCCACTACCAAGAGAAGGTGTCTGTTTACTAAACCTCTCAGTGACATAAAACAGCATAGAGATTACAGCACATGTATATGCCAAAAAAGCACGGGGAGGGGGGACCTTTCACTTCCCACTTCTCCTGTTCCTCATGCTCACCTATCAGCAAGTGCTCAGGTGTATCTCATGGTAGAGCGTGTGACACACATACACATTCGGGGTAAGTAAGCACCTTCAGGCGTGGGCACGGTAGACGGAGGCAGCACCGCTTCCATTTACCTTTTCAATGTTCACTTTATGTCTTTCTGCATCTTCCTGTCTTCAGTGTCCGTATCTGGCATTCACGTTAACTACCATACGTCCAACTTGCTCGCTCCGCGTCTGTCATCACCCAGTACACACTCCCTGCCCGCCCCGTCCTCATGCCCAGCCGGACCCAGCCCCTGACACTCACCTGGTCCTCGCCCCGCACTCGGGGCCGGCCCTCCGGAAGCCCATCGCCGCCTTCGCCGCCGCCGCCGCAGGGGTCTCCCAGCCCCTCGTAACCCAGGACGTGAGGACAGCCGCGGAAGGCGAAGTCTTCCAGCTCGCGCAGGAGCCGCTGCTGCTCCGCCGGCGCCCCGCGCACTACCTGGCGCAGGCGGAACTGCACCTGCGCGAAGTGCGAGGACAGCGCGAGCAGCGCCGAGTCCAGCTGCCGCCGCTCGGCTTGCAGTCGCCGCAGCGTGCGGACGGTGGCGTCCGGAGGGGAGCCCGGGGCCGCTCCCGGCTCCTCGGCTGCCGCCGCCGCCGCCTCCTCCGAGAACGCCGCCGCCCCAGGCCCGGCCTCGGCCACCGCCCCCACGGGGGCCCAGCGCACTGCCTCGCATGGTGGCAACGACTCCTCCTCCTCCTCCTCGTCCTCTTCTTCGTCCTTCGCCTTTGGCCCCAAGGCCGTCACCGCAGTTGCCTGCTCCGTAGCCACCTCCACGGCCGCCATCTTCCCGGAAGCGCCGCCGCACGTCAGTCGCGCCCCCTTGCTGCCATGACAACGGGCGCTGGCCGGGAAGCCTGGAGGGGCGGTGGGCGGGGCCTGCACGCCTCCAGTCTCCCGAGGCCGACTTGAGTGCTTTGTGAATTAGACTCTACGCTAATACTTAGGGTTGGAGGGACAAAAGAACGAGGCCGAGGATAAGTAGTTTCCTGCTTAGAGGGTCTAGGGTAGCCCTTTGCCTGGCCATAGAGGGTGAATGTATTCCTGATCCGTGTAATTCTGGAGACCCCGAGAGGTAAAGAGATGCAGTAAACTCTCCCAGAGTCCCCCCCGGAGTTCAGATCACTTTTGCTGTCTTGCCACCTTTTCCCTTCCTCTCAACCCTCACCCCTACCAAATAAGGAGAGGCAGCTGCTAGGCGCGCCCCTAGGATCTAAAGATAGAGGCCCTTGCCTGGGACTCCAAAAGGCACCGGGCAGCTGGAGCCACCATGGAACGGTGAGTGTCAGGCCGCCATCGCACACTGCCTACCCCCTTGCCCCTCTCCCTGCAGATCCCCTGCCCCACATCTTCTGGAAGCTGCTGATTCTGCCCAGATCCGTCGGAGCCCGGGACTCCCAGGCCCCTGTGACTGTGGGTGAGAGGAGTGGTGTGAACTGAATGCACCTCCTAACTCCTTACTTCCCCTGTCTTTCCGGGTTCGTTCTCACCACTTCCACCTGCTCCAACCACTCCCCTCCACCGGGTTCTGTGGCACCACATTGTCTCCTCCCTCCGCCTCTCCTTCTTGCCTTCAGTCTTGCCCACTCCTACCAAGCCCCACCTCCACCCCCTTCAGGCAGCACGCCCGGACCCTGTGGTACGACAGACCCAAGTATGTTTACATGGAGTTTTGTGTCGAGGACAGCACCGACGTGAGTGTACTCCTTGAAGATGACCGCATTGTGTTCAGGTAGTGGCCTCCCCCCTTGGAAGGGCCTGGTGTCCCCGGAACTGTCCCCTCACTCTTCCCGTGTCTCAGCTTTGCTGTCTCTTCAGCTGCAGGAACGGCGACGGAGTGGAGCTGTACAACGAGATTGAGTTCTATGCCAAGGTGAACTCCAAGGTGAGGGCAGGGTAAGGATCTGGACAGAAAGGCTGGCCAAGCCGGGAAACTGGAGGTTTATCCTAAAGCTCGGTCTCTAAGACAGGCTGTCTTTCTGTCAGGACTCCCAGGATAAGCGCTCTGGTCGCTCTATTACTTGCTTTGTGAGGAAATGGAAGGAGAAGGTGGCTTGGCCACGGCTCACCAAGGAGGATATCAAGGTGAGTGAGTGGGGAGGAGTCTGCTGCTTCTGTGCACTCTATCTGTGTGCTCTCTCTGAGTACCCAGGCACCAGAGTTACATCTGGATTTGGGTTTGCCTTCCTTCAAGTCAGTATTCAGTGAGTTACCTGGGTCCTGCATATTTGATCTCCCAAATATTCTGAGATTTATGTATTTCCTCCCAGTCTAGACTGCATCCATCAGGGGTCAGGGGTCATTGGGGGAAGTGGGTTTTTTTGTTTTGTTTTGTTTTGTTTTTTGGTCTCTTTGTGTTTGTTTTTGAGACAGGCTCTTTCTATGTAGCTCAGGCTGGCCTTGAACTTGCCATCCTCTGTCTCAGCATTCTGAATGTTGACTTTACAGGTATGGGCTTCTGTGCCTGACTTCGTTGGTAGTTTGCTGCATATTTTCTGTCCCATCTCTTATCCCCCCCTTCTCTTGTTCCCAGTGTGGTCTGTTAAACAGAAGTTGACTTTGTCACTCTCACACTTGAGACTCCCAAAAGAACTTCTGTTCTAAAAGCTGAAAGTTGGCCACCTGCTGGCTGAATCTGGCTTTTACATTTATTTCAGTAGTTTCTTCACAGTTAAAAAAATTATTTTGAGCCTGTCAGTGATAATGCGCACCTTTAATCCCCAGCACTTGGGAGGCAGAGGCAGGTGGATCTCTGTGAGTTCAAGGCCAGCCTGGGCTACAGAGTGAGTTCCAGGACAGGCTCCAAAACTACACAGAGAAACCCGGTCTCAAAAAGCAACAACAAAAATATTTGAGGGTCTGGATAGGTAGCTTAGTGGTTAAAAGCATTGGTTGCTCTTGCAGAGAACCTGAGTTCAATGTGTAGCTCCAACACGGTGGCTCACAACCATCTGTTACTCCATTTCCAGGGGAGCCAACACCTCCTTCTGACTTCCATGGGCATGTAATATACATACACACATGCAGACAAAACATTCATACACATAAAATAAAACAAATAAATCTTAAAAAATATTTTGATTGGCTATTGACATTCACAATTTTTTATCTTTTTGCTGATATTAAAAAAGATGTAGATCATGGGGGCCAGTGAGATGGTTCAGCAGATATAGGTGCTTGCTACCAAGCCTGATGACTTGATGATCTGAATTTGAAGCCCAGTTCCCACATGGCAGAAGGAGAGAACCAACCCCTAAAAGTGTGACATTCATTCATGTGTAGTGACATGCCCCCTTCCCATAAATAAATACATAAATGTGATTTTTTTTAAGAATTTGTTTATTTTGTGTGTATGGGTGTTCTGCCTGCATGTACTGTAGCCTGTTTGGATCTCCTGAAACTAGATGTGACCCACCACATGGGGGCTGGGAATTGAACCCTGGTCCTCTGAAAGAGTAGACAATGCTCTTAACCACAGAACCATCTCTCCAGTCCCCGTAAATGTGATTTTAACACTTTGTTTTTTTTTTTTTTTCGAGACAGAGTTTCTCTGTGTTGCTTTGCGCCTTTCCTGGAACTCAGTCTGTAGCCCAGGCTGACCTGGAACTCACAAGAGTGCCTGCCCCTGCCTCCCAGTGCTGGGATTAAAGGCGTGCGCCACCACCGCCCGGCGTGATTTTAATATTTTTTATTATAAATTATGGGACTGGAGAGATGGCTCAGTTTTTAAGTTACTCCTCCAGAGGACCCAGGGTTCAATTTCCAGCTCATGGTAGCTCAAAATAGAATTGCTTGTACCTCCAGTTCCAGAAGTTTCAATGCCCTCTTCTGGCCTCCATGGGCACCAGGCAGGAACTCAGCGCACAGACATAGGGGCAGACAAAATATAGCCAGGTGTGGTGGCACAAACCTTTAATCCCTACATGAGGAAGAGGTGGAGGCAGGTGGATCTCTGTGAGTTCAAGGTCATCCTGGTTTACAAAGCAGTTCTAGGCCTAGAACACAAACCAACATATACAAAAACAAAAAAAAAATCCTGTTGTAGAATATTAAAGATGTGTTACATTTGTTTATACTGTGGAATATTTGTTTAATGATGCAAAGATGTGTTGCCTTCTTTTATGTTATATTTGTTTAACTCTGTGAAGCTGTGTTACTTTGCCTGCCTAAAACTGTGGTCTAATAAAGAGCTGAACAGCCAATAGCAAGGCAGGAAAAAGAATAGGTGGGACTGGCACACAGAATAAATAGAAGGAGAAGAACATGAAGAGGAGGATGCCAAGGGCGAGCCACACAGCCAGACGTGGAATAAGAAGGAATGAAAAGATATACAGAAATAGAGAAAGGTAAAAGCCCAGAGGCAAAAGGTAGATGGGATAATTTTTTTTAAAGATTTATTTATTTATTTTGTATACAGCATGTATGACTACAGGTCAGAAGAGGGCACCAGATCTCATTACAGATGGTTGTGAGCCACCATGTGGTTGCTGGGAATTGAACTCAGGACCTCTGGAAGAGCAGTCGGTGCTCTTAACCTCTGAGCCATCTCTCCAGCCCTAGATGGGATAATTTTTTTTTAAAGATTTACTTATTTATTATGTATACAGAGGAGGGCGCCAGATCTCATTACAGATAGATGGTTGTGAGCCACCACGTGGTTGCTGGGAATTGAACTCAGGACCTCTGGAAGAGCAGTCGGTGCTCTTAACCTTTGAGCCATCTCTCCAGCCCATAGATGGGATAATTTAAGTTAAGAAAAGCTGGCTAAAAGCCAGGCAGTGGTGGCGCATGCCTTTAATTCCAGCACTTGGGAGGTAGAGGCAGGTGGATCTCTGTGAGTTCAAGGCCAGCCTGGTCTACAAGGTGAGTTCCCGGAAAGGCGCAAAGCTATGCTCAAGTCAGGCATTCAAAAGTAAGAATAAGTCTCTGTGTATTTATTTAGGAGCTGGGTGGTGGGCCCCCAAAGGTCAAAGAGGAAAAAAAACCCCTACACCTCCCCAAGAAAAAAAATCTTTAAATGAGTATGTATGAATATTAAATTTTCTTTTGAGACAGGGTCCCACGTAGCTTAGACTAAACTTTATCTTGCTATATACCCAAGGATGACCTTGAACCCCTGGTTCTCTAGGCGTCACCTGAAAAATGCTGGCATGATAGGTTGTAGCATTACACCTGGCTTTAAATGTGGGCACTTTGGCATATGGTTCTCACCATTTATAGTCAGATTTTTTCTTTGGGCCGTCAGCTCACAAATAATGACACAGAGACTTTTTATTAATTATGAAAGCTCGGCCTTAGCTTGGGCTTGTCCCACTAGCTCTTATAACTTATATTACCCATTTATTTTAATCTGTCTTCTGGCTCGTTACCTCATCTGTCTGTACTGCCCATGCTGCTTCCTCTGCAGCTGGTTGGCGACTCAGCTTTCTTCTTCCCAGAGTTCTCTCTCTGCCTGGAAGGAAGTCCCACCCATACCTCCTGCCTAGCTATTGGCCATTCAGCTTTTTAGTACACCAGTCACAGCAATACATTTTCACACAGTGTACAAATGTCCCACAACAAAGGGGTGCCTCTGACTCTGGGGAATGCAGCTTGTCTGTCTTTCGTGGTTGCATCCTAGGATGCTTTGAGTTCCCTGTCCATCAGCCCTTGAAGGATAGAACTCTGTGCTTTTTCAGACCTTGCTGTTCTTGGCATTATGTTTGGCACTGAGTAGATTCAGGTGAACATTTGTCGATGCAGCTTGGAGGGTGGGTTGGCCAATGGGGTGCATGTGGGACCACTAGCACGCTGACCTTTCCCTCTGAGGCCTCCGACTGTGCACACGCCCCCACTCTTCCCATGTTCCCTTGCTTCTGTCCTTCCCGCCTGTAACATCCATGCTTCCTCCTGCAGCCGGTGTGGCTCTCTGTGGACTTTGACAACTGGAGAGACTGGGAAGGAGATGACGAGGTGGAACTGGCTCAGGTGGAGCATTATGCGGAGGTATGAGACACAGCACCCTGCTGCCCATCCCCGTCGTTCACATTCGGCCAGGCACGGGTATTGAACTCCCCAAGCAGGCCGCTCACTGGTACTGATATGCAGTATATTTTATTCATTGTTTATTTAGCAGAAATGAGAGAAATTAGTATTAGTGAAATTTAAAAGAGAAGAATTTATCATTTTATTTGTTTATATTTGAGACAAGGTCTTAACTTTGTAGCTCTGGGTGGTTTGGAATTTGCTATATAGACCAGGCTGGCTTGAAATTCACAGATATCCACTTGCCTCTGCCTCCCTAGTACTGGGATTAAAGGTGTGTTCCACTATGCCCAATGTTATTTTTATTTTTGTGTTTGCATGTGTGTTGGATCCCTTGGAGCTGGAGTTACAGGAGGTTGTGAATTGTCTGACATGGGTGTTGGGAACAAAATTTGAATCCTCTGAAAGAGAAGCAGGTACTCTTAGCTGCTGAGCCATCTTTAAAAAAAAAAAAAGACTTAATACATTTTACTTATTTATTTGTGAGGGCCAGATGCACACATGTCACAGAAGCCATGCGGAGATCAGAATACAACTTGTGGGGGGAGTCTGTATTCTATTTCTTTTTTTTTTTTTTTTTTTTTTTTTTGTATTCTATTTCTAACATGTAGGTCCCAGGGATTGAACTCATGAAGGAAGCTTGGCATCAGGTGCCTATTCAAACTGAGCCATCTTGCCAGCCCATATTAGAAGACTTTCACACAGCTTAAGTTACTGTTTGCAGAGTAGTGCCTATGTTCTGTAAAAAAACGTTTTCGGTTGTGAGCCTCGCCTTTCAGAGCTGAGCCATCTCTCCAGCCCCAATTCTGTTAAAATGTAACAAAAGCTCTTCCCACCACTCTATCTTTTGTTTTTGTTTTTTTTTTTTTTTTTTGAGACAGGGTTTCTGTATGTAACAGTCTTGGCTGTCCTGAAACTCGCTCTGTAGACCAGGCTGGCCTTGAACTCACAGAGATGCGCCTGTGTCTGCCTCCCTAGTGCTGGCATTAAAGGTATTAGATACCACCACCCAGCAGGGTCTCCTAATGTAGCTGAAGCTGATCATGAACTTTTGATCCTCCTGCCTCAGCCTGTGAGTGCTAGGATTATAGGCCTGTGATTCTACACCCACTTTAAACTAGATTTATTTATTTGTTTGTTTGTTTATTTATTTATTTATGTTGTTTTGTTTTTTCAAGACAGGGTTTCTCTGTGTTGTTTTGGTGCCTGTCCTGGATCTTGCTCTGTAGACCAGGCTGGTCTCGAACTCACAGAGATATGCTTGGCTCTGCCTCCCCAGGGCTAGGATCAAGGTTGTGCGCCACCACTGCCCTTGGCCCAACTAGATTTTTTTAAAGTTATTTTTATCTTGGTTTGTTTGGTGTTTTGATTTTTAATTTATCATGTGTATGTATGTGTGTTTGAGTGAGTTTATGTGTCCCATGGGAATACAGGTGCCCCAAGATATCAGAGAACAGTAACTGTCTGCTGTGGGTGCTGGGAACTGAACTTGGTTTCACTGCAAGAGCAGTAAGTGCTCTTGACCTCTGAGCCATCTCTCCAGTCTCTCTAAATTAACTTTTAAGAAAGGGAATCATCTAAAAAAAAAAAAAGAAAAGAAAAAGAAAAAAGAAGAAGAGGAGAATATCAATTGACTTCTCTCCAATCAATGGCTGGGTCAGGGACCATTCTCCTGTCTCTCCTCACATTCAGACTTCTCTTCCCTCACCCCTCATCTCTTGTGACTGTTTCTATCTTCCCATTAGCTTTTGAACAAGGTCAGCACTAAGAGACCTCCCCCTGCCATGGATGATCTGGATGTAAGTAACACCTTCCCTAGATCTTTCAGTTTCCTTTTAGCCTTTAAAAATAACACATTGGAGCTGGAGCTGGGTACAGCTCAGTGGAAGAGTGTTTTTCCCACCATGCATGAGGCCCACCCTCCTTAAAGGCATAGAAGACAAAACATAAACATGTAAGAATGTGTATTCCAGTCTCCAGCACACAGTAGTTAACCGAGTGGGGGTGGGGGGCTGGAGGGTTGGAGGATAGGGGGGTTGTGGGGTTTGAGCAGCATCATTGATGGTCACCATAGAAACAACAGGTGTTTTCTCCTCTCTTTTCAGGATGATTCTGACAGTGCAGACGTAACAACTGATTAGCCTTCTGTGACAGCAGAGCTGGGGAAGAGGCTGTCCGTGCTGAAAGCATCATGGGCCATCACCAACTATTTTGTTATGCATCAAAATCCACTGAGACCTCTGAACTTTTCCAGAAGCCCTTTTCTTTTTCTTTTTTCTTTTCTTTTCTTTCTTTTTTTTTTTAAGATTTATTTATTTATTATGTATACAGTGTTCTGTCTGCATATACACCTGCATGTCAGAAGAGGGCACCAGATCTCATTACAGATGGTTGTGAGCCACCATGTGGTTGCTGGGAATTGAACTCATGACCTCTGGAAGAACAGCCAGTGCTCTTAACCTCTGAGCCATCTCTCCAGCCCCTCTTTTTTCTTTTTGTTTTTCAAGACAGGATCTCACTATGTAGCCCCCGGATGTCCTGGAACTCACTCTGTAGACCAGCCTGGCCTCAAACTCACAGAGATCCTCCTTGCTTCTGTCTCCCAAGTGCTGGGATTAAAGACCTGTGCCACCATGGCCTGGCTCAGAAGCTCTTTCTTAAGGGTCCCTCTTCAGCCTAGATCTTCCTCTTAGTCTCACCAGTGTGGTCCTTCATCAGCTAGGAGGGATGGAGGGGCTGGCTGCTGGGGCTTCTGACTTCCCTCTGATTTGACTTAGAATCTGTGTTTGGGATGCTGTTTTTTTTTTTTTTTACATGTTTATATGTGGTAAAGCAAAGGCCAAAGAAGAAAGAGATTACAATAAATCCTAGGAGGGATGCTGTCTCCTTCCTTCTTATGCGTTCCCTCCCTGTGGAAAGCTTCTTTCTCCAGAGATTCTGGCCCCCTTTGCAGTGGGAAGCTATTGCTGGACAGGCTTGTATTCAAGCCAGGGGATTTCATCTCACTCAGATAGACCCTTAACTTCCTGTATATCTCCGTGGTTAAGAGTGTGTAGTGTATTTTTCAGAGGACAGGAGTTTGATTCTCAGCACCCATATCAGGTGGGGCACAGCGACCTGTAATTTGGTACACATACACATAAATAAAAATAAAATAACTTTAAAATCCAAATTATCATAAATCATAGGTTCCTGAGGTTTGTGGGTTAAACTTCTTCCCTATAGTTAAAAAGTTACATGATGAAATACTATGGATGTTTGTTTGTTTATTTATTTATTTGATGTGCATTGGTGTTTTGCCATGGGTGTCGGGTCTCCTGGAACTGGAATTACAGACAGTTGTGAGCTGTCATGTGGGTGCTGGGAATTGAACCGGGTCGTCTGAAAGAGCAGTCAATGCTCTTAACCACTGAGCCATCCCTCCAGCCCCTGGATGTTGGTTTTAAATAAAATATTAACATATAATGCCTTGTCTATTTCTGTCCAGCCCCTCTTTATTTCCAACTCCATGCACCGGGCCTCCGCAGTCCAAATTACACGTCCCTAGCTGAGGAACGTCTCAGGTCGAGTTGTGAATTTTGTTTCGTAGTCTTTCAGTCTTAAAACGGTAACAAAACAACACAGAACACCTGCAGTTAGCAGTTTCAGAAAATTTGTTCAAATCACACCTCTTCCTTTACGCGTTTACGTTCGCGCAGGAACGCTTAAGAAAGTTTGTCCCAGTTCGGTTTCCGTCCCCCGCCCGGCTTTCCTGCGCGCGCCGGTCTCCGGGGCCTAGGAGACCGCGATGGCGTTCCTGTGTCAGCGCGACAGCTATGCGCGGGAGGTGCGGCCTGGCGGGAGAGGGTCCTGGGACCGAGGGTGCCGCCCGGAGGGAGGGCGAGGGCAGGCTCCACTCTCGGCGGGAGAGGGCTCACACTCGCCTCCCCCTCTGCCCAGTTCACCACCACCGTGGTCTCCTGCAGCCCCGCCGAGTTGCAGACGGACGCGAGCGGCGGCAAGAAAGAAGTGCTGAGCGGTTTCCAAGTGGTCCTGGAAGACACGCTGCTTTTCCCCGAGGGCGGGGGCCAGGTACCCGGAGCAGCCTCAGCCCGACCCCCTCCCGGGGACCCCCACGTCCCCATTCGCTCCTGCAGCAAACGCGCCCGCCCTTTCGTAGCCTCAATAAACCAGGCTGTTAGTTCATTGCATTATTCATTCAGCAAATGCTAATGTAGTTATGACACGTGCGATGTGTCCTAGTCCGGACGCTGGAGATAAAGGGTGAGCAAGAGTGTGCCTCCAAGTACTGTACTAAGTACTATTGCAGACAGCCCTGTATGTCAGGAATAATTAATAATAATGTCACTAGAGAGAAAGCTGGGTGAAGGGAAAGAGAGTGGTGGGGTGCTCTCCTCCGTGGAGATCATTCTAGACTGCTCGGTACAGATGTCTGTGGACAGAAGGGGTGAGCCACTGCAGCTGTGTAGTGGTTCTGGGGCAAGAGAAAGATTTTAGGCAGACAGAGATGTGCCAAGGCCCTGAGATGGGAATTAACACCAAGTGTCTTACAGGGACTGAGAAAGCTGCCTCCTCGGGGGAGCGCTCAGAAAAGGGGGATGGCCTGGAGAGCCTGACTCCAGTGTACAAAAAGAAGAGAGTGACACCATAAGTGGGCATTGTGAGAGAGGTTTCACCAGCCGGGTGGATAGCTTAAACAGGGGAAGTGAAGTCTGACAGAATCATCTGAATCTGACTGTAAATAAAACATAATGCACTGGTGCTTGAGCTTGTGGTACATGTTGAGCACAAGCTTTGAACAGGTGATTGAGGCTAGTTCAGAGGGCCTTGGAGGGTGTATCAAGGTACACGGACTCCATTCAGAAAGCCAGTGAGCCGTGGAGGATCTGAGGCCAAGAAGTGGTTCAAGAGGATTCAGTAGAGGGGTGAGGGGAAAGCGTTCGTTAATCAGTTCCTTATTTTCCCACATGGAGGCGTCCAAGAGAAACCCTTGACCCTCAAGTGTCTGTAGAGCGTCTCTTCTTTTATTTTTAAAACTACATTTATTCATTTTATTTTTATTTGTGTGTGTATGTGTGAGAGAGAGAGAGAGAGAGAGAGAGAGAGAGAGTGTGTGTGTGTGTGTGTGTGTGTGTGTGTGAGAGAGAGAGAGAGAGAGAGAGAGAGAGAGAGAGAGAGAGAGAGAGAGAGAGAGAATTTGTGGGAGTTGCTTTTCTCCTCCTACCCTGGTGCCAGGGTGTTCAGGCTTGGTAGCATCTTATCAGCCCTGAAACCTTCATGTTACACACTCCTTCAGTTTTCCCAGGTTCCCCAAAACAATTGGGTCCCTTTAGATTTAGTTTCTGGGGGCCTGATTCCCACTGCGTTATTTGCTTGGCACAGTGCCTTGTAAGCTGCTGGCACTTGCTACTTTTCTAAATGATGAATTCTGGCGTCAGTGCTGAGGAACGAGGGGTTAAAGGCAGGAATACTCAGGCACTTTAGAGACTATTTAAGATAATCTAAGGTGATAACAAGTAGGATTAAGGCTCTTTGGGTTTTACTAAAATCTTCACTACTGTGCTTGCTTTTTTTTTTTTTGTTTTAATCCTCCTATTCTGCCCTAAAGAACAACATATACAGGTGTTTAAAAAGAGGACAGGAAATCCTGTCATAGAACAAAGTGGGTCCACCTCACTTGACACTGTCTCCTCTTCCTCTAGGAAACTCAGGATCTGGGTCCGTCTCTCTGAGAGCTTCCCCTTAGAGTGTCGGTGAATCTTGGTAGGGTGAGACCTGCCCTGGTGTTGATTACTTTTTTCCCCCAGCCTGATGACCGTGGTACCATCAACGACATCTCTGTGCTGAGAGTTACCCGTCGTGGGGCCCAGGCCGATCATTTCACACAGACACCTCTGTCCCCTGGGAGCCAGGTCCAGGTCCGGGTGGACTGGGAGCGGAGGTTTGACCACATGCAGCAGCATTCAGGTAAGGGCCACAGGATGGGGAGATGAATTGTGAATAGTAGTGTCATAATGACGGACGTGGAGTTTCGATCCTCCAGGAGTTAGCCTTTTAAGGGATGGATATTCTTAGAGTCAGCTTGGACTCAGGTAGTATATGACAGGTGTTGTGAAAATAACATGAATATTAAAGTTCTAGAAGAACTATTGGCCTTTTTGTCTCTTTTTTTTTGGGGGGGGGGAGGGTTTCAAGACAGGATTTTTCTGTGTAACAGTTCTGGCTGTCCTGGAACTTGTTTGTAGACCAGGCTGGCCTCGAATTCACAGAGATCTATCTGCCTCTGCCTCCTGAGTGCTGGGATTATAGGTGTGCCATCACTGTCCAGCTTTTTCTCTGTTTTAAAAATCCGTTTTCTTTATTTATCAAGGGAAGGGGGTATGCACACGTCACATTGTGCCCGTGGAGGTCAGAGGACAGCTTGTGGGAGTCAGTCCTTTGACCTCAGGTTATTAGGCAATACCTTACTTATTGAGCCATCTTGCCAGCCCTTTCTCGTTTTTTTTTTTTTTTTTTTCCTGGGGACAAGGTTTTCCTCCATAGCCTTGGTTAGCAGCCTGAAACTCAATATGTATGTAGATCAGGCTGACCTCCTGCCTCCTACAGGCCTGAGCCACCGTGCCCACTCAGTTACTGCTGGTTAGGAATGTTCCCACGTGTCTCCATCTGGATGTCTTGTAGGTTTTCAAATTCATGATGTCCCAAAATGAAAGGGGAAGGCCATCATCTTCTACTTGGGCTTACATTAATATACTGTTGGTCATCAACATATCCTCAGTCATTCACATCATGCCAGATGCCTCTTTGCAGATAATGGGTCAGTCACTAAGTGTTTTGATTTCTCCTCAATTATCTTTCTACTTCCATTCACCGCAGTCTTCCTAGTCCCAGCCCTCGCCATCTTCCCTGGGACCCTCTGGCTGATTTCCTCACATCCGGTCTTGCCCCTTGCCCCTCTGTGCCTGTAGAACAGCCCAGACAGCCTTCCTTCCCTCACAGTAAGGATTAAATCCGTGGCCTCATGCCATAGAGCAATCTTTTATTTTCTTGCAGTGCTGAAGATTGAACCCAGGACCCTGCGTGTGCTCGTCACACCCTCTGTCACAGAGCTCTCTCCCGAGCCTCAGAGAAATCTTTTAAAAATAGAAACTCAGGGGCTGGAGAGATAGCTCAGAGGTTAAGAGCACTGACTGCTCTTCCAGAGGTCCTGAGTTCAATTCCCAGCAACCACATGGTGGCTCACAACCATCTGTAATAAGATTGGCACCCTCCTCTGTATACATAATAAATAAATAAATCTTTAAAAAAAAAGAAAAAGAAAAGAAAACTTTTAAAAAAAAAAAAAAGGAACTCAGATCGTCTCACTTCCTTGCTCTTAAAAATCTTCCTGTATGCCGGCCAGTGGTGGCGCACGCCTTTAATCCCAGCACTTGGGAGGCAGAGGCAGGCGGATCTCTGTGAGTTCGGGGCCAGCCTGGGCTACCAAGTGAGTCCTAGGAAAGGCGCAAAGCTACACAGAGAAACCCTGTCTCAAAAAACCAAAAAAAAAAAAAAAAAATCTTCCTGTATGGGAAGCCATTCTCCTCACCACGGCCTCCAGCCCTGGTGGGACTGTTCCTGCATGGGCTCCAGCCTCGCTGGGGCCTCTCCACAGCTTGCTGCCCATTGCACCCCCTTTTTGAACACGTTGCTGGCACAGATCATTCTTTCCTCCTCAAGGCTTTGACTCTTGGTTCCTTAGGTCTTCCTGGTTAATTCTTCCTCTTCCTTTTCCTATTGTCTTCTACCCTCTCATCGGTCAGGAGTGCAGCTGCATCTCTGACCTGGAGCCCTGTGCCCTGCCTGTGGTAGGTGTTCAGTAGACATTGTCAAGTGAGTGGACCACACACACACCAGAACTCTAGCTCACATCCCGCCTCCGCGGAGCTGCTTTGCCTTGGCCAGTCATTGTGGAATAGCATTATGAAGCTGCTGGGAGAATTCTCATGGTGGTCTCTCTCTCTCTCCCTCCCTTCCTCTCTCTCCCCTCCTCTCCTTTTCAGAGAGAGAAGGGGAGAGAAGAGGGAGGGAGAAATTCAGAGACATCGACTTAGGGCCTTACACTTGCTAGGCAAGCACTCTGCCACTGAGCTAGACGCCCCCAGCCCCTGTGGTGATTTTCAGTAAAGTATCTAAAATGCCTGGCAGCCCTTCAGTGAGAATTTCTGAGATTATGCTGTCGTGGGGACGTGTGACTGGGCTTCTCAATTTGCTCCTGTCTCTTGCTCTTGCTCAGGGCAACATCTCATCACAGCAGTAGCTGACCACCTCTTTGGGCTGAAGACGACGTCATGGTGAGTAGCGGGCACACAGGATGTGATAGGTCCTGGTGGGTCCCTGACTCCCACCTCTGTTCCCAGTGATGGATTAGGATAGGAAAATAAAAGGGCAGTGTTCAGAGTTGCTTATCTTTTCTTCTTGAAGACTGGGTCATGGGAAGACCTTGTGTTTCTTAGGAACAACTTAAGAGCAGGGACATCTGCCTTGGCCTGGTAAAGAACATATACTTGAGAGGCTAGAGCTAAATGTATGGTCCTGCCACTGTATGACTTTGGTCATGCTTCTTACTGTGCTTCATTTGTAAACTGGGAATGGCAGTCCCTACCTATGAGATATTTTGGTGTGGATTCAATAAAAAAAAAAAAAAAAAAAAAAATTTAAAGATTTGTTATGTATACAGCATGTATGACTGCAGGCCAGAAGAGGGCACCAGATCTCATTACAGATGGTTGTGATTGGAAGAGCAGCCAGTACTCTTAACCTCTGAGCCATCTCTCCAGCCCTCAATAAAATTATATATAATATATATATATATATATTTTAAGATAGAGTCTTTCTATATAGCCCCGGCTGGCTCTGTAGTTTGAGGCTGGCCTGGAATTCACAGCAGTCAGCTTCCTGAGTATGGGACTAGAGGCTTGGCCTCACCCCTGCTGTTAGGAACATGAACTTGTGTGCAGCGGAAGGCGATCTTAAGGTCCAGATTCCTGCTCCATCTCCCAGGCACTAGGATTACAGACAAGCACCTCCAGACTCAGTGTGAACATTCCTCACGCACTTTGAGCATCCGTGCCCTGCTGCTCTTTCTGGCAGGGAGCTGGGGAGACTCCGGAGTGTGATTGAGTTGGACAGCCCTTCTGTGACTGCTGAGCAGGTGGCTGCCATTGAACAAAGCGTCAATCAGAAAATCAGAGATCGGCTGCCTGTGAGTGTGCGAGAGTTGAGCCTAGATGACCCTGAGGTGGAGCAGGTGAGAAGAGATCGAGGCACCCGCTTCCACAGAGTGGCTCTCCAAGGGCTCCTCATCAAATTTCAGGCAGCCCCGTTCTCTCCCCTCTGTTCCAGGTGAGGGGCCGGGGTCTGCCAGATGATCATGCTGGGCCCATTCGAGTCGTTACCATCGAGGGTGTCGATTCCAACATGTGCTGTGGGACCCACGTGAGCAATCTCAGTGACCTGCAGGTAAGTGTGGAAGGCTGTGGTGTGTGTGAGCACAGGTTATTGGGGAGCAGGGGTGGGAGTGGTAGGGGGTCTGATCTCTCTCGCCTTCATGTCCTCAGACCCACTGTGGTGTGTGCGTGTGTGTGTTACCCCGTTTGTGCAGGTCATTAAGATTCTGGGCACGGAGAAAGGGAAGAAGAACAAAAGCAACCTGGTATTTCTGGCTGGGAACCGGGTACTGAAGTGGATGGAGCGAAGTCATGGGAGTGAAAAAGCCCTGACCGCACTCCTCAAGTACGTCCCCACTCCTGCCCCTGCCCCCACTCCTGCCCCTGCTCCCAAGGCCTGCACCCCGGGGCTTAGCATCCCACCGCTAGGTGGACAGAATGGTTACTGCTCTGGAGGGTAAGGTGCCTTGAACAGGAGCTCAGACCTACACAGAATGCTTTATTCCTCGGTATCCTCTCTCCCAGTTGCTTACGGGACCCTTTGAATGTTCCCATCTTGAGGAAGGCACCCCAGCAAGGAGGGTTCATTGATTTACACACACACACACACACACACACACACACACACACACACACACACACACACACACACCAATTCTGGAAGCATCTGGGCAGTTGGCCAGTCTCCATTAACCATCGTCTTGTAGGTGTGGCGCGGAGGATCACGTGGAAGCAGTGAAAAAGCTCCAGAATGCCACCAAGCTCCTGCAGAAGGTGATTCTGGGAGGGGGGGGGTGGACAGGGCTGCACAGGAGGAGAGATAATGGTTCCCTCTGTTCTCTTTTCCACCTGTCTGAGTTCTCACACCCGTTTCAGAACAACCTGAATCTCCTCAGAGACCTGGCTGTGCACACTGCTCACAGCCTCAGGAGCAGCCCGGACTGGGGAGGTGTGGTCACCCTACACAGGTGAGAAGCTGGGGGCTCAGCCTCTCCCAGGGGTGCAGTGCACAATGGGATGTGGGTTGCTAAGTGATGCTCCAGGCGGAGTAGAGCACAGGAGATGAGTTACTGGACTTGCTGGATTGGATATTAGCATCTTCACTGTAACTACATAGGCTCACTAGCTCCTCTACTGGCCGCTCTCACTGTCTAAAGGATCTCCAGCATCTTGGAGATCCTTTGTGTATACACTGCTGAGGCTGAGGGCATCTTGTCTATGCTGAGGGGTCTGGGACTTTGTGTGATCAAATGGGAAGCAACGAGATCATCATGTGGAGGAGCCAGGCCTCCTTCGGTTCACAGCACCGTTTCATCCTGGGTCTTACATCTGTGTCCTTTGTCGTAGGAAAGAGGGCGATTCTGAGTTCATGAATATCATCGCCAACGAGATTGGGTCAGAGGTAAGAGGAACAAGAGAGTCCTCCACTCTGCAGAGGCCCTGGGAGGTATGAATTGAGGGAGTTAGCTTAGCCAGAGTCCCTTCAGGTTAACGCACGAAGAGCTGAAAAAAATTTCATCCAGATTATTTTTCCTAGCATTAGCCACCGTCTAAGCTCTGTTGTTACAGAAGCTCAAAAGCCACCAAGATCTGTGTGCTGAGAGAATGTCGGGGTCCGAGAGACCCCTCAGAGGCCTCTGCTTCAGGCCTCACTTGCCTTTCTTCATCCTTATTTTAAACCCTTTATGGAATGAATACCTCCCTGGGGCTCAAGCCTCAGGTCTCTGTAATTCCGCTCTCTACACAGCACTGATTCTCAGTGAGCCATGTTCTACCCTGAGAGACATGTGTCTGTCAGCATTTATAATTCGGAGTGATAAATGCTGGAGGCAGAACCCATTACCTAAAGGGGACAAGAGGCTTCAGGGCCAGGCCACAAAGCCGCTCAGAGGTGTTCAGGTAGCCAAGGGGCAGAGTGGCTGCAGCAGCCTGGCAGGTAGGGTGTCTGGTTCAGCACGGTAGGAAAGGATGGTGGCAGTGAGACCATGGAAGGTATCTTCCACTCAGCACAGTCGGCAGCCTCCTGCCTGCTCTTAGTGTTCAGCCTCCTGGCCGTTCTCATAAAGCTTTTGGCCAGCATGCCAGAGTGCAAGGCTGTATCATCAGTCATCAGCAACGTCTCTGCTTTGAGGGAGCGGCCTGTTCTTGACTCAACTCAGGAAAGTATGGGACTTAGGGGAGCTGACCCCTGTGTGCTCATCTCCTGTCTCCCCTCCTAGGAGACCCTCCTGTTCTTAACTGTGGGGGATGAGAAAGGTGCTGGGCTCTTCTTACTCGCCGGACCAGCAGAGGCTGTGGAGAGCCTGGGGCCCAGGTAATGTGATCCGGGCTCCTGTGCGGTGGGGAAGGGGTTGTGAACTTCTAACGGACTGGTGCAGCCCTGTTCCAGTTAGCAGGGCATCAGGTCTGCGGTCACCTTGGTTCACAGAGGCGTGTGAGGCAGGCTGTGCAGGTGCGGTCTGACACAGCATTCCTGGCTTGACGGATTAGGGATCCGTACTTCGTGCACTGGAGGTCTCACAGTTAAAGTGGGAGGATAAGACTCAGACACGGGGAGTTTGTTTGTTTGTTTATTTTAGAGAAAATCTGGTCCCTAGAGCTAGATGTTATGTGACATCATTCCTGGGGACCTAGAAACCTCACCCCGGATTGGGATCCCACAACAGAAAGGACACCACCGAAGTCTCACTGTGTGGAACAATGAGTTTTACTGGGGCCACTTAGAGGAATATGGGTGAGGGGTCACTTTAGGAGCAGAAATGACCCTAAGACAGCTGTGTCACAGAAGCCCACCCCAGCATGGGTGACAGCTCACAAAGCTCCTGCCTCTGCCTCCTGAGTCCTGGGATTAAAGATGTGCGCCCCCCTGCCAGGCTGCTTTTCTTCTTTGAAATCACCTCCAGAGGTGTATGACTCCTGTTCTTTGGGGCATTGGGAGTTTTCAGTCATTGTGGGTTCTCTGGAATATGTATGTGTTCCTTGGAAGCATCAGAGGAAAGCATAGCTATTTATAATGGGGGTTCCTAACAGGCGGCCACGTGTGGTCTGGAGTCTGGTTTGGCTTGTGCACTGTCCGTCCGTCCCTCCCTCCCTCCCTCCCTCCTTCCCTTTCTACTTCTCCCCCACCCCCTTTTCTTCTTTCTTTCTTTTTGGATGAGGTTTTACCCTGCAGCTTTGGCTAGTTTCAAACTCTTGATCCTTCTGTCTCCACCGCCCAAGCACATATCAATACATCCAGATTTTTTATTTTTTTGATAGTCTCTGGAGCTGGCCTCAAACTTGCGTCAGTCTCCTGCATCAGCCCTGATTCCTAGAAATCACCTGGTCTCCTTTCTTTGGGCCCTGGGGACTGACTGCCCTTGACTTTTGACTTTTCACAAACCATCTCCGTAACTATTTCTCCATTCTCTAGGGTGGCTGAAGTCTTGGAAGGCAAAGGCGCAGGGAAGAAAGGCCGCTTCCAGGGCAAGGCCACCAAGCTGAGCCGACGGGCCGAGGTGCAGGCACTTCTGCAGGACTATGCCAGCACACAGAGTGCCGAGGAGTGAGGCCAGGACACCAGGCCCCGTGACCACAGCAGTCCTTCAGACAGGAAAATAGCGGGACTCAAAATGATGGAGTCCTGTCGTTTATGCTCATGTGCATAACTTGCACGGTGCATTCCGGTGTGCTTTTGTGATTAACACCTGTGTAAACAGTTTCTATCTTGACTCCTTTTAGGTATATCCCATGAGTGGACATTAAATTAATGAACCGGACTGATCTAGGCTCTGCTGAAATCTTCTTGCTGGGATAGTTGCTATGGCTGCTACAAGACTTGCCCCAGGGGCTGGAGAGATGGCTTAGAGGTTAAGAGCACTGGCTGTTCTTCCAGAGGTCCTAAATTCAATTTCCAGCAACCACATGGTGGCTCACAACCATCTGTAATGAGATCTGGTGCCCTCTTCTGGCATGCAGGAATACACACTGTATACCTAATAAATAAATAAATCTTAAAAAAAAAAAAAAAAAAAAAAAAGACTTGCCCCAGGCTTAGCCTCACCCAAATCTCCTTGCTTTATTTTGTCTTTGTTTTTTTTTTTTTTTTTTTTTTTTCCCCGAGATAGGGTTTCTCTGTGTAGCTTTGCACCTTTCCTGGAACTCGCTTTGTAGACCAGGCTGTCCTGGAACTCACAGAGATCCGCCTGCCTCTGCCTCCCAAGTGCTGGGATTAAAGGCGTGTGCCACCACCGCCCGGCTCTTGTCTTTGTTTTTTGATAAAGTCTTTCAGTGTCACTCACCCAGGTTGGCCTCCTCACAATCCTAAGTGCTGAGATTATGGGCATAGGCTACCAGGTTTCAGGCCTGGTGTGTGTGTGTGTGTGTGTGTGTGTGTGTGTGTGTGTGTGTGTGTGTGTGTGTGTGTGTGCATGCGCGTGCGTGCGCACACGCGCGCGCAGATGTGTGTGTAGACAATAGCAATTGTGCATAGGCTACCAGGTTTCAGGCCTGGGTTGTGTGTGTGTGTGCGCACACATGTGTGTGGTCACAGTAATTGTCTTCAAAGTACCATCTACCTCTTAAATTTTTTTTTAATTAATTAATTTATTATTGCAAGAGCATCTCTACTGGCCTGGAACTCAACATGTAGGCTATGTTGGTCAGTGAGTCCTGAGGATCCCTCTGTCTACCTCTCCAGCACTGGGATTACTAGCATACACCACCATGCCTGCCTGACTTTTTTTTTTGAGACAGGGTTTCTGTGTAGCCTTGACTGCCCTGGAACTCACTGTGTAGACCAGGCTGGCCTCAAACTCACAGAGAGGCCTACCATGCTCAGTCTAACTTGTTTAACTGGAGGGATCTGGGGATCAAGTCAAGTCCTCAAGCCTGTAGGGCAGCTGCTGTGTCAGCTGAACTATCTCCGGCCCTGCAGACCTTTGTATTTGTGTGAGTGCAGGTGTGTGTGGGGTGTGTGTGTGTGTGTGTGTGTGTGTGTGTGTGTGTGTGTGTGTGTACATCAGAAAACTTGGAGGAAGCCATCTGGCCCCATAGCTTCCTGGCAAGTCTCCTTTCTGCCTCCCATCCCACCTAGGATTGTTGAGACTACAGATGCTGCTGCTGTGTCCTGCCTCTATACAATTTTTAAAGCGTGTTTACTTTGGGTGTGCATGCCAAGTGTGTGGAGGGCAGAGAACAACTTGTGTGAATCAATTCTTTCCACCATGTTTGTTCTGGGGATTGAACTCAGGTTGACAGTCTTAGAGCCCAGTACCTTTCCCTGCTGGGCCATCTTGCCAACCCCACATCCAGCTTTTTATGTGGGTTTCAGGATCTGAAATCAGATTATCAGGCTTACACAGCAGGCGCTTTCACCATCTCTTCAGCTGCATGGACCTCTTACAAGGGTCCCATGAGTGCTCTGCCCCCATCACATAATCATATCATCATCATCATCATGTAATCATCAGGCCTGCAGCCCTGTACCATCACCGCGGAGCTAGGATGTGAATTTTCAGGGGACACAGCACTGAGGCCATAAAGGGTCTAATAAGACAGCGGTAGACTGGACAGCCATCCTTGCTCAGTCCCGCGTGGCCGGGCTCCCCTCACTTGGAGCATGAGTGGCCAGACACTTGATTCAAACTCGGGCTCGCTTCTGAACAAGTCATAAACCCTCCTTGCTGGGCAGCTTTGGCCATCTGGCTTACTGCTGAGGTCCTGCCTGGCCTCCAGTTTCTTGACCTGAACTTGGGGACATCAGCACAGTGTCCTGAGAGAGAAGGAGCTTTTTTAAATAACTCAGGAAGAGGCATAAAGACTGGGGCAAATTACGTGTAAACAGTAATTAGTTGTGTAGAGCAGGATGAATAAGCAGTTTGAACTAGCGACATCACTCAAGCCTTTCAGTTCTTAATGCAATGTCTGAGGTCAAGAACCATGTGTGCTCAGAGAAGGGATGGACAGTCTGATAAGGTTCACCGGAAAGCACAACAGAATAGGTTTATTTGTTGGAGGAGAATTTTAGAGGGGCCTGAGGAGATGATGCTCAGCTGTTCAGAGTGCTTGCTGCTTTTCTGGAGGTCTCTAGTTTGGTTCCTAGCGTCTATATCGGGCAGTTCACAACCACCTGTAACTCAGCTCCAGGGGATCTGATGCCCTTTCTGGCCTCCTCAGACACTGCACACATGTGCCATACACACAAAAACAAACTTAAAAGAATTTATTAGGGGCTGGAGAGACGGATCAGCAGTTAAGAGCACTGGTTGCTCTTCCAGAGGACCCAAGTTTGATTCCCAGCACCCACATGGCAGCTCATGTAGTTACCTGTAACCATAGTTCAAGGGGCTCTAACTCCCTTTTCTGGCCTTTTTGGTTACCAGACAGCATGTTATGCAAGACACACATCCAGACAAAACACCCATACAAATAACATTTTAATAATTTAAAAGGGGGTGCAAATCTGTGGCTGTTATGTAGAACTGAATGGTATTGTAAAATAAAATAAAAGGAAAAAAAATAAAAGGGGGAGCTGAAGAGATGGCTCAGTGGTTCAGAGCACTGGCTGCTCATCCAGAGGGTTCAATTCCCAGTACCCACACTGTGACTCTAGTTCCAGGGAATCTGACACCCTCATACAGATATACGTGCAGGCAAAACATTAATGCACATAAAATAAAATGGAAAAGGTATTATAAATGTCTACACATAGAGGTCATGCTTTCTGGAGCATAGCTATGGTGCCATGGTGCACCCTTACAGCAGGATTTGTCTTCTTGGAGCGTAGGTCAGTGTGAAAAATGAAAGACAGTTCCCAGAACAGGAGAAATGAAAGACAGTCAGTCCCCAGAACAGGAAGCAGACAGTCGTGTCAAAAATGTCCCTCAGCCCTACCTCACCCTTGGCTCTGGGTAGAACCCCATAAATCAGCCATGTTTTTTTTTTTTTTTTTTTTTCTTTCCTGAATGAGAACTTAAATAAACTCTGGGGCCCTGTCTGGCACTTACGGGAAAACAGACGGTTCAATATACTCTGATGAAAAACTCTTGGAGAAAGTGCCTGTTTTCTATTCCTGAATCTGAGTCAACTATGACTAAAGTGTCCTCAGCAGAGGGCAACCTCAGCAGTCGGAGAGTGATGGAGGAGTTTCCTTTCTTCTAGGAAAAGGTTGCACTTTCTGTGGAGCTGGCTGGACGCCTGGCTCCACATTCTGAGAAGAGCAGGCCTTCCCTGACTGTCTGGGGCTGTGCTCGGAGCCAAAGAGGCTCTCATGGGGACATCCTCTTGTCTGCTGTAGCCTTTCCTAAGGTCCTGTATGCCCCTGAGGCCTATTGGTAAAATTCCCTGTGTTTCTTACAATGTCAGCCTCAGGCTGGGGGTGTACCTCCGTGGTAGGGCATCCCAAGCATGGGTGGGGTCCTGGGTCTCAAACGGAAAAAGAAACACATGGAGACCCCACCAACCTCAAATCTAAGTGGGGTAGATGGAGGGAGGGCACTGGGTGGATGTTGGTCAAAGCACAGTCAAAGGATAGAAATATCTAAAGCTGGTGTCTTGACACACGCCTGTAACTCCTACATTCTTCAGGGGGAAGCAGGAGGATTGCCTTGAGGTAGAGGCCGCCCTGGGCTATGTAAATAAGGAAAGGCGGGGTGGCCTGAGAAGAGGGCTCAGTCAGTACAGTATTTGCTACACACCTATATTAAAATCAGGAGGCAGAGACAGGAGGATCCCTAGAGTTCACTGGCCTACCTAAATCAGCAAGCTCCAGGTTCAGTGAGACACCCTGTCTCAAAAAGGAAGTTGATGGGGGCTGGAGAGATGGCTCAGAGGTTAAGAGCACTGGCTGCTTTTCTAGAGGTCCTGAGTTCAATCTCCAGCAACCACATGGTGGCTCCCAACCATCTATAATAGCATCTGATACCATCTTCTGGAATAGAGGCATACATACAGAGCACTCATACATAAAAATATAAATGAATTAAATTTAAAAAAGTTGGTGGAGAGCAATAGAGGAAGATGCCTGACATTAACCTTTTTCATTTTCCAATGTACATACACACACAGGGCACTAAAACACACACATGCATGGGTATACCCACCCACCCCTCCCCCCCCCCCCTTTTTTTTTTGAGACAGGGTCTCTCTATGTAGTCTAGCTATCCCGGAATTTTTTTTTTTTTTTAAGATTTATTTATTTATTATGTATACAACATTCTGCCTCCATGTATCCTTGCATGCCAGAAGAGGGCACCAGATCTCATTATAGATGACTGTGAGCCACCATGTGGGTGCTGGGAATTGAACTCAGGACCTCTGGAAGAGCAGTCAGTGCTCTTAACCTCTGAGCCATCTCTCCAGCCCCTATCCCGGAATTTATTTAGACCAAGCTGGCCTCAAATTCACAGTGTCTGCCTCCCAAGCCCTGGGATTAAAGATGTGAACCACCATGTTCAGCAGTTATTCATTTATTTATTTATTTTTAGGGAGGCAGAATAATTTAAGAGCTCTACAGTTGCTGGGTGTTGGTGGCACACACCTTTAATCCCAGCACTTGGGAGGCAGAGGCAGGTGGATCTCTGTGAGTTCGAGGCCAACTACAGAGCTAGTTTCAGGACAGCCTACACAAAGAAACCCTGTCTTGAAAAAGCAACAACAAAACCAAAAAGATCTGGATTAAAAGTGGCTCTTCCAAGCACCCACATGGCAGCTGAGAACTGTCTGTAACTCTAGTTCCAGGTGATCCAACATCCTCACACAGACATACATGCAGGTCAAACACATTGGGCACATAAAAATAAATGAATCTGAAAAAAAGTTATATATAAAAAAAGGCTCTATAGTTACCAGCCAGTGGTGGCATGTGCCTTTAATCTCAACACTTGGGAGCATTTGAGGCCAGCCTGGTCTACAGAATGAGTTCTAGGGTAGTCATTGCAGTTACACAGAGAAAAACCCTGTCTCGAGAGAAAAAAAAAGAGTTCCACAGTCCATCATGGTAACTATACTTAAAAACAATTACCATTCTTTTTCCTTTATTTTTCTCAGGGTGGGGTGGGGAGGTGCGTTGGGGATCAATCCCAGATCTTCACACTTGCTGGGCACAGAGCCACACTCTCAACACCGGATTCTTGAGACTTGTAAAGAGAACAGATTGTAAATGTTGTGACCTCAAAAATATGATGCAAGTCAGCTCACTGAGCCCTTCTACCGTGTTCACACACTTCCGAGTATCAAGTATGTGGTAAATACCTGTAAATAAAATAAATAAAGCCAACCGGTGGTGGTGGTGCACACGTTTAATCCCAGCACTTGAGAGGCAGAGGTGGGTGATCTCTGTGAGTTCCAGGTCAGCCTGGGCTACAGAGCAAGTACTAGGACAGCCAGGGCTACACAGAGAAACCCTGTCTCCAAAGACCAAATAAATATAATAAAAATAAACAAGTAAAGTCACGGAGTTTCAGAAAGAAAGAACACTTCTGTGGTCAGAAAGGCTTCTTGTCCTTCCACAGCAAGGCAAATTACATTTTTGCGTTGCTGTTGACTTGTGTCCAGAATTCATTCGCTTATTTACTCAAGATGTTTCTTGAGAGCTGAGCATGTGCTAAGCTCCTGAGCTCTCTGGGGACACAGCTGTAGACCCGTTCTTAATGTGACTATAGCTGGGGAGAAGAAAGACCTATAGAAGAAGAAAGAGCCAGGTGGGTCTCTGAGTCTGAGGCCAGCCTGATCTACAGAGTGAGTTCCACGACAGCCAGGGCTGTTACACAGAGAAACCTTTCTGTTCCAGGGGATCCAATATCCTCTTCTTACCTCCATGGACCAGGTCACACACTCGGTGCCCATACATATAGTCACGCAAAACACTCATACACATAAAATAAAATTAATCTAATTTTTTTTTAGGAAAATAATTGATTCTCAGCCTTTTGGCTAAGACCAAGAATAGTATCTGTTCTTATCAGTTTAATATCAGATACGGCCAGGCGGTGGTGGCGCACGCCTTTAATCCCAGCACTCTGGAGGCAGAACCAGGAGGATCTCTGTAGGTTTGAGGCCAGCCTGGGCTACCAAGTGAGTTCCAGGAAAGGCGCAAAGCTACACAGAGAAACTCTGTCTCAAAATATATATATATTTCAATCAGATATGTCCTTTATCTGAACACATTTTTATTGTTTTGTTTTTGTTTTTTTGAGACAGAGTTTCTCTGTGTAACAGCTCTGGCTGACCAGGCTGGCCTCAAACTCATAGAGATCCACCTGCCTCTGTCTCTGGAGTGTTGAGATTAAAGGCGTGCATCACCACCATCCAGCTCTGAGGACAATATATTAAGTGGATTTTTGGAAGTAGGAGTTGGCACACGAGCTTGCTCCGTCCACTCTATGTGTACACTGGGAACACCTGGTATTGCAGTACCTCTGGGAATAGTGAACCCCTCAGGGAACTTTGGAAAAATTAAAAAAATAAAAAAGAAGAAGAAGAAAATGAAAAGAACGTGGGAGTAGAAAATAATATGACAGAGAAGAGGGCGGGGTGGAGCTGTGGGTGCATCCTGAGGCCTGGGGAGGGTTTTGGTCCCTGATTTCCAGCATCCTGACCATTAGTGCTGAACAGACCAAACCCTGTAAATAGACCAGCTGGCTCCCCTTCCAGCAGGATGGCCACCTCGAGTCCCTCCCGTAAATTCCAGAGCTGCAAACTGTTTGCCTCAAAGTTGCTTGGAGTCTAGAAGAGTCTGTGGGTCACCCGTGACTCTTCAAATGTGGCCGATTTGGCCAATGTGAAGGTAAAGAGGAAGATTAGCATGGAGCCGCTGTCTCTCCCCTCCTCCCGCCTCTCCCCTCTTCTCTACCTTTGCCACCCTCCCCTCCCCTCCCCTCCTCTCCCCTCTCCTCTCAATGCTTTAGACAAGGTCCCACTCTGTAGCCCAGGCAGCCCTCCGGGTTGAGGTCCTCCTCAGCAGAGGACTTCAGATGAACACCACCAGGCCTTCCTGGACCTGAACTGTTGCTTCTGACTCTGTGACACTGATCTCTTTCCTTCTTTGGGAATGGGTAAACCCTTGTCATCCAGGGATGAGGGCTAACACCTGTAATCCCAGAGTTCAAGAGAATGAGGCAGGAGAATTACCTAAACCCAGGAATTTGAGACCATCTTGTCTCATGTAGTGAGGCCTGTCTCAAAGAAAACAAATCTTGACTCAATTGAGGGTGTGATATTTGCTTAGTGTTAGAGTGTGTGATGGGCATGCACAAGATCCTGGGTTCGCTCTCTCCACTGAAACAATCAATCAATCAAACAAACAAAAATACAGTTTCTTCATCTTCATAAGACCCTGTAAGATAGGTCCTATGGCCATCCTCATTTCACAGGTGAGGATACTGAGAGAGAGGTGAGCTTGCCTGAGCATATGTCTGCCCTCCCCCCTCCATCCTCCTCTTTTCTTTCTTTCTGAAACAGGATATCCTATATCCAGCCTAGACTGGTCTGGAACTTGCAGGGATCCTCCTGCCTCAGCCTCCCCAGTGCTGAGACTGCAGGTGTGGTGCCCCATGCCTGGCTCTGAGGCACAGCTTTGAGCAGCAGCCTGGTTCCTAAGCCTATCTCTGCGCTACCGGGCCCTCTGACTGCTCAGTGGCATGTGTGACAAGGTACTTAAAAGAAGCACATAAACTACCATGGCTCACATCGTTCCTGACCTGGAAAGTAGCATCGATTTCTCAGGGTCAAGTGAGGAATTTTGGGACTTTGAGGTTGTCGGGTGATTCTGACAATAAAATAACCAAGTCTTCCAGCTTTTGATGTGAAACCTTGCCCTGCAATGTCGCCGTGAGTCTCTAGTTCAGGGCAGGCACACACATTATACCATGACTGAGAAGCTGGGGTTTATTCTTTTCCATGTATGCACCACGTCAGGGGTCTTCCTCCTTCTCTCTCCACTACACTCCCTTGAGACACTCTCTCTCTCTCTCTCTCTCTCTCTCTCTCTCTCTCTCTCTCTCTCTCTCTCTCTCTCTCTCTGAACTGGAAGCTCACTCTTCACTCAAACCAGCTGCCCAGTGAACTCTAGATTCCACCTGTCTCCAGCTCCCAGTGCTGGGGTTACAGGCATGCACAGCCACACACAGTTTTTTTCCCTGGGTGTAAGGGATTCGAACTCTGGTCCTCACGTTTGGGGCAGCAAATGTTTTCACCCTCTGGGGTATCTTCCTAGACCCCCAGCAATTAATCTTTGTGGGGTTCTAAAGGTAAGCCCCTAGTTCCCTACACTTCATCCTCAGCTTGTTTTTCTTCCTTGTGTCTGTAACCCTGGTTAACAGACAGGACTAAATGTGCATAACTTTCCATTTTTGATGCCTTTGCTGTGGAGGTCTGGGGTTTCTACTCAGCTCAGAAAGTCTGAAAAACCATCACCGTGGCAGCGCTCAGGCCCTTGGTTCCCTTGCTTCATCATTGCCCCATGTTGTGATCTAAGTGAGTGAGCTCATCCTGTGGTCTTTACAGCCCTAGATCCGGATCCTTCGGTAATGTCAGTCCCAACAGCCCATCCCTTGTGATAGGACAGCAGAGGGTGCTGTGAGCCTGTGCATGCCAAAGCCTGTGCATGCCAAAGCCTGTGCATGCCAAAGCCTGTGCATGCCAAAGCCTGTGCATGCCAAAGCCTCTGGCTGAAGCGCAAAAGGGCCGGGACGTAGCTCGGTTGGTAGAAGGCTTGGCTGCTGAGCCAGTCTAGACCCTGTCTCCAAGTTAATTAATGAATTAACTAATTAAATAAAAGAAGTAACAAGGATTGAAGAACCCTTGTCCAGTGAGGTAGGCATGGTTTCCTGGTTCCTAGAATGGGGAACGTGGAGTTCCAAAACACAAGCAGGGAAATAAGGAATAAATTGTAGGTTTCTGGAAATGATTTTCCCTCCACCCCTCCCTCCCCTCTTTCCCTCCTCTCTTTCTGTGAGTGTGTGTGTGTACGTATGTGAACATATGACTGTGTGTGCTGGTGCACATGTGTGCACTGGGCCTCATGTTTGTATGGCGAAAGCTTTGTGGACTGGACCATCTCCCCAGGCTCTCTGCCTCTTTCTTCCAGCGGGAGTCTTGCCGTACTGCCCAGCCTGGCCTTGAATTCCTGGACTCCGCTGTCCTCCTGCCCAGATGACCCAAAGAGCCAGGGCTCCAGATGTGTGTTGCTTAGCTTGGCATCATCATTTTTATCTGTCTGTCTGCCTGTCTATCTATCTATCTTCTATCTATCTATCTATCTATCTATCTATCTATCTATCTATCTATCTATCTGTTGAGACAGAGTTTCTCTGTGTAATAGCCCTGGCTGTTCTGGAACTCACTCTGTAGACCAGGCTAGCCTCGAACTCACTGAGATCCACCTGCCTCTGCCTCCCAGGTGCTGGGATTAAAGGCGTGCGCCACCACCGCCCAGCTCACCATTTCTGTTTTTAAGGAGTTTCAGACTTTCTCCAACCTTTATTTTGGTGCCCTGGCTTCAATAACACTGAGCTTAGGTGGTGCCATGGAGCCACTGATTCATGGGTGTTTATGCCTCTTACTCCATCACATAGCAAGCTCAGAGCCTCCAAATAGTACTGGGTCCTGAAGTCACTCAGGGAGCATCACACATCTTCTCAGCTTCCAAGGCACCTTCTTTGGCTTCTTTTGTGTTCATTTAATAAATGAACTGCAGGTGCTTGTGTGTGTGTGTGTGTGTGTGTGTGTGTGTGTGTGTGTGTGTGTGTGTGTGTTTCGAGATAGGGTTTCTCTGTCTAGCCCTGGCTATCCTGGAACTCGCTCTGTAGCCCAGGCTGTGGAACTCACAGAGATCCCCCTGCCTCTGCCTCCCAAGCGCTGGGATTAAAGGCATGTGCTGAGATGGCTGCTTCTTCTTTTCCTTCTCCTTTGGGTTTGCTTTTATTTTATCTGTATGGTGTCTTAGTTAGGGTTCTATTGCTAAGAGACACCATGACCACGGTGAGTCTTATAAAGAAAACAATTAATGAGGGTGGCTCGTTTACAGTTTCAGAGGTTCAGTCCATTATGATCAGGAAGGGGAGCATGGCAGCGTGCAGGCTGACGTGGTGCAGGAGCAGAGAGCGCTACATCTTGCAGGCAACAGGAAGTCAACTGACTCACTGGGCGGTGTCCAGAGCATAAGAAATCTCAAAGCTAATATAGAATATACAAACTCATAGAGACAGAAAGATTAGACGTTATCTCAATATGGAGAAGAAAGGAATATAGAGCAATGATTTCTTAAGTACAGAATCTCTGTTTTGTGAGGTGGAAAAACCCCACAAGCGAACAGTAGTATCAGGACATAATATCATGAATATAATAAATCAATACAATTAATGTAATTAATGAATATCATAAATATAATTATTGAATGAATACTGCGAATGTAATCAATGAATACCACAAATGTAATTAATATCATGAGTGTAATTAATGAAAAAAAAAAGGAACCTTAAAGCCTGCCCCCACAGTGACACACTTCCTCTAATAAGGCCATACCCACTCCAACAAAGCCACAGCTCCTAATAGTGCCGCTCCCTATGAGATTATGGGGGGGGCAAATACATTCAAACTACCACATATGGGTACTGTCTTAGAGTTTCTATAGCTGTGAAGAGACACCATGATCACAGTAACTCTTGTAAAGGAAGACATTTAACTGGGGGCTTGTTTACAGTTTCAAAGACTCAGCCTATTACAATAGCAAGGAGCATGGCGGCAGGTATGGCTCTAGAGCAGTAACTGAGAGCTGCATCCTGATCTGCAGACAGAGAGAAAGAGAGAGAGAGACTGTGCCTGGCATGGAATTTTGAAACCTCAAAACCCACACACCTTCTGTCTTAGGGTTTCTATTGCTGTGAAGAGACACTATGACCAGGGCAACTCTTATACAGAAAAGCATTTAGAAGCCGGGTGGTGGTGGCTCACGCCTTTAATCCCAGCACTCGGGAGGCAGAGCCAGGCAAATCTCTGTGAGTTTGAGGCCAGCCTGGGCCACCAAGTGAGTTCCAGGAAAGGCACAAAGCTACACAGAGAAACCCTGTCTTGAAAAACCAAAAAAAAAAAAAAAAAGAAAAAAAAGAAAAAAAAAGAAAGAAAGAAAAAGAAAAAAGAAAAAAAAAGAAAAGCATTTAGTTGGGACTGGCTTACAGTTCAGAAGTTTAGTCCATTATCATCATGGTGGGAAGCATGGTGGCATACAGGGAGCCGTGGTGCTGGAGAAGGAGCTGAGAGTGCTACTTCTTGATCTGCAGGTAGAAGCAAGAAACAGCTACAAGGCCATGTTTGAGCTGCGACCTCAAAGCCCATCCCCAAGTGACACCCCTCCTCCAATAAAGCCACACCTACCTCAACAAGGAGACACCTCCTAATGCTGCCACTCCCTCTGGACCTAGCGGGGCCATTCCCCCACCCCCAGAATTTCACTGTGTAGCCCTGGCTGTCCTGGAACTCACTTTATAGACTAGGCTGGCCTTGAACTCACAGAGATCCACCTGGCTCTGGCTCCTGAGTGCTGGGATTAAAGGCGTGCACCACCAATGCCTGGTGGGAATTGTTATTCAAGCCACCACAGGTGCTTTGCCTGCATGCGTGCCGGTGTGCCACATATATGCAGCATCTGTGGTGGCCAAAGGGGGACAGATCCTCTGGAGTTAAGGATGTTTGTGAGCGTCCATGTCAGCGCCGGGAGCCAAACCTGGGTCTCTGCAAGAGCAGCGAGTGTCCTTAACTGCTGAGGCGTCTCTCTGGCTCCCTTGTTTTCTTTTTTGCCTTTAGTTCCACAGCTCCCTTAGCTGGGAAGGCAAAGCCTCCAAGTTTATGTGCCTTTGGTTCCAGGGAGCTTTTTTGTTTGTTTGTGTTTTGGCTTTTTCGAGACAGGGTTTCTTTGTGTAGCTCTGCCTGTCCTGGGACCTCTGTAGACCAGGCTAGCCTCGAACTCACAATGCTCCCGTGTGTTGGGATTAAAGGAGCATGCCACCACTGTCTGGCTGATTCCAGGTAGCCTTTAACTGGCAGAATTAATTACTTTATGAAATCTAAAGACTGTGAAGAGGCAACATTTGTAGAATGTGCATGAAAAACTGAGTCAGCTTTTGGAAATCGTTGCCACTTTGACAATGAAGTCCACGGGCAGGTTGCAGGGTCAGGAACTTAGGGGACTCTGTGTCTGATGTTTGTGGCCCCTGCTTCTTTTCCGTGAAGTTTCCATGATAGTGAGGACTGGGCCGGTGAGACGGCTCAGAGGGTAAAGACACTTGCTGCCAAGCCTGGTGACCCAAATTCCGGCCCTGGAACCCACACAGTAGAGGGGGAGAACCAGCTTTAACAAGCTGTCCCCTGACCTCCTCGTGTGCTCCCTGGCACACACACCTGAGTGCAAACATGCACACACACGTAAAATAGGCTAAAAAAGAAAACTTCCAAAAATTCTTCATTGATATTAAAACAAAGAAAGAAAAAGTCCAAACCACACAATCAAAATAAACAGCAACCCCATCCCTCCAAAACCCAGCCAAAATAAGTAAATAAATAAGGCTGGAGATGTGGGGATGTGGCAGAGTCCTTGCTTAGCCTGCTGAAGGACCCAGTTGTCCAGTTAGATACCAAAGGGATTTTCTGATTTGTTACATTTATTCACTTACTTCATCATGTGTGTATGTGTGTGTGTGGTGTGGTGTGTGTGTGTGTGGTGTGGTGTGTGTGTGGTATGGTGTGTGTGTGTTTGGTGTGGTGTGGTGTGTGTGTGGTGTGGTGTGGTGTGTGGTGTGTGTATGTGTGGTATGGTGTGTGTGTATGTGTGTGTGTGTGGTGTGGTGTGTGTGTGTATTTGGTGTGGTGGTGGGGTGTATGTGTGTATGTGTGTGTCTATTTGGTGTGGTGTGGTGTGTGTGTGTATTTGGTGTGTTGTGTGTGTGTGTTGTGTGTGTTGTGTTGTGTGTGTATGTGTGTGTGTGTGTGGTATGGTGTGTGTGGTGTGGTATGGTGTGTGTGGTGTGTGTGTATGTGTGGTGTGGTGTGTGTGTAGTGTGGTGTGTGTGTGGTGTGGTGTGGTGTGTATGTGGTGTGGTGTGTGTGTGTATTTGGTGTGGTGTGTGTGTGTGTTGTGTGTGTTGTGTGTGTTGTGTTGTATGTGTATGTGTGTGTGTGGTATGGTGTGTGTGGTGTGGTGTGTGTGTGGTATGGTGTGCGTGGTGTGTGTGTGTGGTGTGGTGTGTTGTTGTGGTGTGGTGTGGTGTGTGTGTGTATGTGGTGTGGTATGGTGTGTGTGGTGTGGTGTGGTGGTGTGTGTGGTGCTGTGGTATGGTATATGTGGTGTGGTGTGGTGTGTGTGTGTGTGTGTGTATGGTATGGTGTATGTGGTGTGTGTGGTATGGTGTATGTGCTGTGGTGTGGTGTGTGTGTATGTGTATGTGTGTGGTATGGTGTGTGTGTGTGTGTGTGTATGGTATGGTGTATGTGGTGTGTGTGGTGTGTGTGTATGTGTGTGTATTTGGTGTGGTGTGTGTGTGTGTGTGTGTGTGTTGGGGGGTAAGTAGCTGATATCTCCAGCTAAGCTGGCTATAGAGTGAGTTCCTGCGCAGCCACAGAAAGAATGCTCTGACGTCACTGTGTTGATGTTGTTTTGACATTTCCCAACTTCTTTTTTTTTTTTTTTTTTGGTTTTTTTTTTTTTTTTTTTTTTTGGTTTTTCGAGACAGGGTTTCTCTGTGTAGCTTTGCGCCTTTCCTGGAACTCACTTGGTAGCCCAGGCTGGCCTCGAACTCACAGAGATCCGCCTGCCTCTGCCTCCCGAGTGCTGGGATTAAAGGCGTGCGCCACCACCGCCCGGCAACATTTCCCAACTTCTTTTCCCCACTGAAAGAAGAGGAAGAGAGGAAGAAGAGAAGAAGTTAAATCTTACTTTGTGTTGTTGGAGAAAAACCTGGTCAAACATTCAGAATGCCTGAATGTTTTCTGTGGAAATTTAGGGAAAGCTGCCAAAAGTCCTGCCCTGTCAGGAGCCTTAAGGAAAACAGAAATCATAAGATTCTCAAAGATGGATACAGTAGCTGGGAACATCTTTAATCCCAGTGCTCAGGAGGCAGAGGCAGGAGGTTTTCTGAGTTCAAGGTGAGCCTGGTCTACAGAGTGAGTTCCAGAATAGCCAGGGCTACAAAGAGAAACTCTGTTTCAAAAAACCACTCATACACACAAAATGAACACAGTATTAAAAATAAAAAATCAAAACACTCAAACATGCCACCATCTGACTGGAGAATATCCTGTCAACTGGGTGCTACTAAGAGCTATGCAATTTCAAACCTTTGACCCACTCATTTTTGGGACTATGCCCCAAGGCAATAATAACCCCAAAAAAGGGGAAAATATAATTTTCACAAAGATATTCATGTACTATTTATAAGAGCAAAACACTGGAACTGATCCAAATGCCAAATAAGGGAACGGCTTAGTCCTTATGGCACAGGGGCCTGGGCGGCCCCAGGACTGTGCTCTCAAGTCAGAGGTATAGTCTTGGTGGCTCTGATAGATTGGACTATCAGGAGAGACAAGGACATTGTGAAGTGTGTGTTAGTGCAGAGGCGCTCAGGACGGGGCTGGGTGAAGGCCTCCTGCAGTAATTTGCAGTACCCACCGGAGGCCTCGCTGTCTGACCAGTCACCTCGTGAGTTCTGGGAATCAAACGTGGGTCTGCCAGTGCTCTTAACCTCTGATCCATCTCTCCTCGCTCTATTTTACATTTTTATTACGTTTTATTGATTCATGTATAGGTGTGCATGCCACAGTGGGATTGGGGATCAAAGGGCAATGTATGGAAATCGTTCTTTCCTTCCACTGTGTGTGGGTCCTGGGGCTCAAACTCAGGCGTGAGGCCTGAGGACAAAAGCCTTTACACAATGAGGCATCCCACCAGCACCTATTTATTTATTTATTTATTTATTTATTTATTTATTTATTTATTTATTTATTTATTTATTTATAGACAGGCTTTCACATAGCCTAGGCTGACCTCAAACTTGCTAGATAGTCGGACGTCACCTTGAACTTCCAATCTCCTGCCTCCACCTCCCCAATGTGGAGTTCCAGGTACTTGTGATCACTTGGAGTTTTATATGGCACTGAGGATCAAAGCCAGGGCTTCCTGTATGCTCGTCAAGAACTCCACCAACTTGAGCTACATCCCCAGCCTTTAAAGTAATGCATCTTGAATATGAGTTAATGTTTAGCAACCAGAAAGCACGCACATGTTCACTGGAAGGGATGTTGCCACTTCATGTTTATTCATCCAGCTAGAGCTCATTTGTCTAGGGAATTCTTTTTTTGTTTTGTTTTGTTTTTGTTTTTTGTTTTTCGAGACAGGGTTTCTCTGTGTAGCTTTGCGCGTTTCCTGGAACTCACTTTGTAGACCAGGCTGGCCTCAAACTCAGAGATCCACCTGCCTCTGCCTCCGAAGTGTTGGGATTAAAGATGTGCACCATCACCACCTGGCTTTTTTTTTTTTTTTTTTTGAGACAGGGTTTCCCTGGCTGTTCTGAAACTCACTCTGTAGACCAGGCTGGCCTTGAACTCACAGAGATCTGCCTGCCTCTGCCTCCCAAGTGCTGGGAGTAAAGGCTTTTGCCACTAGCACCTGGCTCTAGGGAATTCTGAATGTCAGATAGCTATTCAGCACGGGAGAGTTTCTTTCTTCAACCTTAAGTTAGACAGTAAAGCACAGTTAAATTGGGATCTCCTCCTTAGTAACTAATGGAGATTAAAATACATTTATTAAAGCAGCATGCACACTGAATTTTGTGGTAGTATGGCAGTAAAGAAGAGCTCAGTGGTAGAGTACTTGTCTAGCATTTGCAAGGCCCTGGACCCAGTTCCCAGCACTGTAAACAAAAGGGAAGGGGTAGAGGGGATGAGGGAGAAGAGGAGGGGAGAGGGAGGAGGAAGGGGGGAGAAGAAAAGAAAAAACACAGTAGGTATGGTATCTTATCCCTGTAATTCCAGCATTTAGGAGGGTGAGGCAGGAGGATTGCAAGTTCTAGACCAGCTTGGGCTATACAGTGAGCATCAGGCTAGGCTGGGCTATAGATGAAGAAGGGAGGGAGGGAGGGGGGAGGGAGGGGGGGGAGGGGGAGAGGGAGGGAGAGAGGGAAGGAAGGAGGGAGGGAGGGAGGGAGGGAGGAAGGGAGGGAGGGAGGGAGGGAGGGAGGGAGGGAGGGAGGGAGGGAGGGAGGAAGGAAGGAAGGAAGGAAGGAAGGAAGGAAGGAAGGAAGGAAGGAAGGAAGGAAGGAAGGACAGAAAGTGAACCTAGTACGCAGTTGATCTCCTCCATCTCTTTGAGAAGTAAAATCTGAGCTGAGTTATGCCAGTTTGTCTTAAATGTGGAGTTTGTCTTAACTACATCGTGTTTTGTTTTGCTTACTCTCCTTGGTGACTTCACAACAGTGTTAAGTACATCCACAGCCTCTGGGGAGGCAGCTGATCTCTCCCACTAACTCCTGCAAAAACTGGCTGTGTCAGACTTGGCTCATCTCCCCCAAACTTTGGCCGAGATGCTCAGTCCATCCGGAGTCCAGAGCTGTCTGCATCTGTGGGTGACAGCCTTCAGCCAGAGTCCGGGGCTCTGACCCTGCAGCTCACAGTGGTTTTATGTGTATGAACGCAGATGTAGTGACTCTGGTGCTTTAACAGCTAGACCTGATTGGATGAAATATTTTCGAATTTAGAGCAATGAATCTCCCACCTAAGAGAACTGGAAGAGGGTTGTTTTGTGAACTAGTTGTAAGGACAGCCCCACCCCCACCCCCTCCACCCCTTTCTTCCACTCAGAAGTTCAAGGTCTTTTTGAGCTACAAAGTAAGTTTGATTCCCCACATCCCAGTTGGGCTACCTGAAACTCTGCCTTTAAAGAAAGAAAGAGGGCTGGCAAGATTGCTCATCGGATAAAGGTGCTTGCTTCAACCCTGACAGCCTGAATTTGATCCTGGGACCCACATGTTGGAAGGAGAGGACCAGCTCCCACGAATTGCCCTCTGACTTCCAGATGGGTCATGTGTTATGTGCATGCTTCCCACACACACAATAAACAAAATGTAATAAAATCTTAGAAAGAAGAGAGAAAGAAAGAGAGAGAGAGAGCTGATTCGGGTAATTTAAGATGGGCTCTCTTCTCATTGATTTATTCTAGTGTTTCAGCCCTGGCATTATGTGGGGCGTTTACCCACCACCCCCACAGCTTCCCAGAGTTTTCTTGAGTGCGAGCAGCAGGAAATATTAGATAGAAGGATTTATAGTGGAGAATCTTGTGGAGATAAACAGATAGAAAATAAAGGATAGCCTCGAGAGGGCCTGGAACCTATTCCAACGGGCCCGGACTGTCTCTGGTCCAGGGTTTTTATAGAGACGCCAAGGGGTGGAGCAAAAGACCTCCTCCCCCAGCACAGCCAAGTGCAGTCCATCTCAGACACCTGCACTCAGGCCCGTGGTCCTAATCATCCTCCATGCGGACCTGCTGGGTAAAGCCACAAGGAACCCAAGAACGGGCTCCCACAGCATTATAGCTGTTTCAGGTTCCATCATTAGGGGATGCACATTCCTAGCCTCTGTCGCAATGTCCCCTCATACAAAAGTGTCCTTACATAGGAAAGCAACTGTTATTTGACAATCGCTCTTCCTTTATTTGTGTTTTTGTTTTGTTTTAAGACATCTTGTGTAGGCATGATGGTATTCAGACATGGCATGAGGCTTTCCTTACCTACAAAGACAACGGAATGTTTTGGCTTTGTCTCTTCTAACCCAGGTTTCCCAGGGGGCTTCATCCCAAATAAAACTTGAGAGCACAATGAGCGGTGTGGCTCAGCAGTGGAGTGCTGGCCTAGTGTGCAGGAGGCAGGGGTTTTGACCCCCAGCACCCCAGCAAACAACTTGAGTGGCAATGTGTTTCCATTGAAGACTTCCTAACTCTGACCGGCTCTCCTCCGACACTCCTGTACTCCATTTCAAATCCATTCTCCTTCCCGATCTCTCCCTTAGGACTAAGGGAGCTACCCCCAAAGAGAACTATAACTGAAAGGGAACCCTGAATTCCAACAGATAAAAAGAGCTCCCAAAGAGCAGGAAGTCCCCTGAGTTTTCTTATTTTCTTTTTTGTTTTTTGAGTCAAGGTTTCTTTGTGTAACAGCCCTGGCTATCTTGGAACTCGCTCTGTAGACCAGGCTGGCCTTGAACTCACAGAGATCCACCTGCCTCTGCCTCCCAAGTGCTGGGATTAAAGGCGTACACCACCTCCACCCAGTCCCCTGAGTTTTCTGTTTCTTAAAATGGGTTGACTTCAGCCCACCCTTCAGGTGGAAGAGGAAGTACTTATGAGTTAGATGGAGTCATTATGCTGGGAATCATTTGCTCTTTGCAAGGTTCTAGACACATGCATTTCTCATGCCTAGTCTAGAGATGGGTTGGTACCAACTGTGACGAGTAGACTGCTGATCAAGTGTAGAGAGCCTGGCAAAGACTGGCATTGTATTCACTTCTTAGAGTCCACTCTGATACCTGTCAGGCTCCTCCCCGAGGCTTCAGAACTAAGGAGCCCTCTACAGTGGTGTCATGGGGTTTACAACAGTTGGCGGGGACAGGCATGCATGACATCCTGCAGCAGCTGTCGGGAAGGGGGAAAGGGACTGATAAGGGAGACCTTGGTGGTTTAATGACAAGGTCTATACTAGCTACTTCTCCCATCGCTGCGGCAGAAAACCAGACAAAAAGCAGCTTAAGGGAGGGAGGGCTTCTTCTGAATTATGGTTTGAGGGTGTGGTCCATCATGCAGGGAAGGTGGAGAGTAGGAATGGTGAGGTGATGGGACATATCATGTCCGAAATCAGGAAGCAGAGAGAGACGAATGCTGCTGTTTAACACACTTTCTCTCATTTTTCTTTTCTTAAAAAAAAAAAAAAAAAAAAACAGCCCGGGCGGTGGTGGCACACGCCTTTAATCCCAGCACTCAGGAGGCAGAGCCAGGCGGATCTCTCTCTTGAGTTCGAGGCCAGCCTGGTCTACAGAGTGAGTTCCAGGACAGGCTCCAAAGCTACACAGAGAAACCCTGTCTTGAAAAAACAAAACAAAACAAAAAACCCCACAAAAAAAACCAAAACAAAACCCCACAAAAAACCAAAATGCCTGGGGAAGCAGGGAGCACACGCCTTTAATCCCAGCACTTGGGAAGCACAGGCAAGTGGATCTCTGTGATTCAAGGTCAGGCTGGTCTACAGAGTAAGTTCCAGGACAGCCAGGAATACACAGAGAAACCCTGTCTCGAAACAAAGTCCTGTTTGTATATATATGTTTGTATGTATATGTGTGTATGTATATGTGTGTGTATGTACATGTTGTTGCCAGTGATTTCGGGCACCTGAGTGGCCTGGTGTGCATATGGAAGTCAGAGGACAATCTCAGGGGTCAGTACCTTCTACCTTATTTGAGGCAGGGTCTCTTTGCTTCTGCACAGACTAAGCTTGCTGGCCCCGGAGCTTCTAGGGAATTTACTGACTCTGCCTCCCATCTCTATCTAGGAACACCAGGGTTACAAAGATGTGCCACCAAGACTGACCTTGCACAGGTTCTGCGGATTCAAACTCAGATTCTTGCAGGCACTTTTACCCAGGCCCCTGGTTTCCCCTTATTAGACCCTAGCCCAGGGGATAGTGCCATTTAAAGGCAGGGTGGGTCTTTCCTCTCAGTTAAACCTCTCCGGAAACATCGTGAGGTGTATCTCCTAGGTGACTCCAAACCCAGTCAAATTGATAGTGAAGACAGCTATCACCCCACCCAACAAAGAAAGCTAATTTATGCTGCTTGGGTTATTAAATCAATTAAGCCAACTTATATTTCTTTTCCTTTTTTGTGGGGGTTTCGAGACAGGGTTTCTCTGTGTAACTTTGGAGCCTGTCCTGGAACTTGCTCTGTAGCCCAGGCTGGCCTCGAACTCGCAGAGATCTGCCTGGCTCTGCCTCCCGAGTGCTGGGATTAAAGGCGTGCGCCACCACCGCCCAGCTGCCAACTTATATTTCTTGAAAGGGTCATTTGCCTTCCAGATAAAGGTGGATTCAGTGGGTTGAAGGCAGATTTTAAGGGAAGGAGAAAGATGAAAAGATGAAACTCATACCACTAGAAGATGACACACCTCAGTCAAGGAATCTGGAATTGGTTCATAGAGAGATGAAGGAATTTTGTTTGTCCCACTTTTGGAGAGACAGGAGTTGTAGAATGCTGTCCTCCAGGCAGAACATCATTGCCGCCTTCATCAGAGCAGTTGTGACTCCTTGCAAGAGATCCTCAAGATTGGGCCTGTTGACATTCTGCCAGAGAGGAGGGATGGGGAGACTCTTAAACACTCACTTAACATTCCAGCTACTCCTTCCCACACAGCTCTCTTCCATCCATGGGCTATTCTGCCCGAGCACAATTGGTCTCGAGGTTGTGGGAGGTGATAGGGTGTACAGACTGTGGATGGTTAACTGGAGGAGTGGGAGGTGATAGGGTGTACAGACTGTGGATGGTTAACTGGAGGAGTGGGAGGTGATAGGGTGTACAGACTGTGGATGGTTAACTGAAGGAGGGGGAGGTGATAGGGTGTACAGACTGTGGATGTTTAACTGAAGGAGGGGGAGGTGATAGGGTGTACAGACTGTGGATGTTTAACTGAAGGAGGGGGAGGTGATAGGGTGTACAGACTGTGGATGGTTAACTGGAGGAGGGGGAGGTGATAGGGTGTACAGACTGTGGATGGTTAACTGAAGGAGGGCTCCATCTGTGTATCTATGTGGTTGTTGTTGTTGTTGTTCATTCTGGGGTGAGACTTTCTAGCACTGTGGGTGTTCGGCAATCACCTACACTCCTGTGACTCCTCACACATGCTTTGTGAGCAAGCCTAACAAGCGCCCCAGCTCTCCCACATTGGATTTCAGTGGAATCATACTTTGGTCAGTCATTGGTGGGGAGCAGACACCTCTTCACTTCTCTCCGGGAAAAGTTCATGCAACAATAGTGTCGATGATAAAGGACTGGACCCAACTGGAGAGGTGACTCAGCAGTTGAGAGCACTGGCGCTTAACTTCTGGAGGACCTGGGTTTGATTCCCAGCACCCACACAGCAGCTCCCAGCTGTTTATAACTCCAGTTCTGGGGGATCCAGCACTCTCTTCAGGCCTCTGAAGGCACTGCACACACATGGTACACAGACATACATGCAGGCAAAGCACTCATAGCATAACACTATATATATATATATATATATATATGTGTGTGTGTGTACACACACACACATACACACACACACACACACACACACACACAAACATACTGTACCAGACTTCAACTGTTTGCGTGCGCCACCACCGCCCGGCTAACTGTTCATTCTGTGGTGGGGAGGGCAGAGTGAAATAAGCCTGACCAGTTTCCTAATATTAGAATTTTGAAGTTTGGGGGAGCTGATTTGAAGGCCATGACTGTGGGACAAGAAGAGCAAAGAACACAAGAAGATAGCATATAGGAAACATTGAAAGGCTGCTCTGCTGGACTGTTGTAGTACACGGTTTTAATCCCAGCACTCGGGAGGCAGAGGCAGAGGTTCTCTGAGTTCAAGGCTAGCTCGATCTACAGAGTGTAGCTAGAGTTTTTCTCCAGTTCTGCCTGGCCCACGATCAGGACAAATCTCTCTCATCCACCAGTCCCACAGCCGCTTAGATCCAACCAAGTAAACACACAGAGACTTGCGTTGCTTACAAACTGTATGGCTGTGGCAGGCTTCTTGTTATCTAGTTCTTATATCTTAAATTAACCCATTTCTATTAATCTATAAGTTGCCATGTGGCTCCTGACTTACTGATACTTACATCTTGCTTTTCATGGCGGCAACTGGCAGTGTCTCTCTGCCTCAGCCTTCCGCTTCCCAGAATTCTCCTCTCTCCTTGTCCCGCCTATACTTCTTGCCTGGCTACTGGCCAATCAGTGTTTTATTTATTAACTAATCAGAGCAACACATTTAACAGAACACCCCACAGCAACAGAGTGAGTTCCAGGACAGCCAGAGCTACATAGAGAAACCCTGGCGGAGGGCAGACTGCTCAGGGCTAAGAACCAGGTGACTCGGGGACAAGTTAGAGTTGTGACTTAGGTCTGCCACTGTACCACTTTGGCCTCAACTTCTCTTCCTTCCTTCCTTCCTTCCTTCCTTCCTTCCTTCCTTCCTTCCTTCCTTCCTTCCTTCCTTTCTTCCTTCTTTCTTTCTCTCTATTTCTCTCTCTCTCTCCTTTTCTTCCTTCCTCCCCCTCTCTCTTTTCCTGCACCTCTTCCTCCTCCTTTGGGAATAGGGTCTCACTGTGTAGCTCATGTTTGGCTTGACCTAGCTGTGTAGTCCAAGCTCGTTTCAAACTCAAAGTCATCCTGGTTCAGCCTCCCCAGCGCTGGGAATACAGACATGCACCAGTATACTTAGTTTCTTGGTCTCAATTTCTGTATCTATGGAATGGTGAAAAATAAAGAAAAAGAAAACATCAATAGAATTAACAGTGACCACATTTGGAATAAAAAAAAAAAAAGAAGCCAGGTGGTGGTGACACACACCTTTAATCCCAGCACTTGGGAGGCAGAAGCAAGAGGATCTCTATGAGTTCGAGGCCAGCCTGGTCTACAGAGTGAGTTCCAGGACAGCCAGGGCTGTTAAACAGAGAAACCCTGTCTTGGAAAAACAAACAAACAAACAAACAAACAAACAAACAAACAAACAAAAACCACCCCCACACAGCTTTTTTGTTAATTAACCTTTTTTTTTTCCATTTATTTTACATACCGACCACAGTTTCCGCTCCTTCCTCTCCTCCCATTCCCTCGTATTTGTAAGGATCCTAGGAGTGAGGTCAGGACCTATCCCTGGTGCTTAGCTGGCTTTTAAGAACCTGTTCCCCATGCTGAATGACCTTGCCCAGCCTTGATACAGGTCCTACTTCCAACAGCTTTTGAACCTTTCATGCTGAAATTTGCTCTGGGCCTTTCAGCTGTCCATCACTCATGGCTTCAGCAGTTGCTAGCTAGCGTCTGGTCTAAATGAATTACATCCTTAGTTTCCTGATAGGAGTGACTTCTGGTTGATGCTCCTTCATCCCATTTCTAGTCAGTTCTTTCTTTTAAAAAAAAAAAAGCACCAGAAGATTCTCTCCCATCTCAAGAGGCCTCTGACGAACTCTTAGTCACTAACACTACCCTCCTATTTTATCTACACGCACAGGCCTCCAATGTGTCTGTCTGCTTCAGCAACTACTACAGAATAAAATCATATACATATGATAAATACTAATCATTCAGCTGCTAAAGCGATAGGTTTCAACCAACCGTGTTCATCTTCTGACAGGTTACAGACAGCTGCTCGATTGATTAGGGCTGGAACTTCCAATGTCCAGATGGGTCCTCACATGAAACGGCCTTGGCCCTGAGAGCAGAACAGCAAATCCATTGCCAGTGAAAGGAGGAGGAGGAGTTCACACGGGATTCCATGACCCATCTTTCCCAAGCAAAGAAGTGGAAAGAGTACTGATCTAGGTGTGATCCAGGAAAATTAAGAGAGGAGGCAAAACCACAGACAGACTGGCACTTCCTTACAAGGTTAAATATAGGACCAGGCATTTCCACTCCTAAGGGTACTCCCAAGAGACATGACATCACACAGCTGTGCAAATATTCATAGCAGTGTTATTCTCAATAAGCTCAAAGTGGGAGAAACCCACACATCCACGAACTGAGTCATAAGCCAACCAAGCGTAGCATATCCCTACAGTGAAATATTACTTTATGTGTAACAAAATGGATACCCACCCAACATGGCACACATAGGCCTTTAATCCTAGCATTCAGGAGGTAGAGGCAGACGGATCTCTGTGAATTTGATGTCAGCCTGGTCAACATAGCAATCTCAGTTCAGCCAAGGTTACACAGTGAGATCCTGTCTCAAAACAAACAAACAAACAAACAAAAAACCCAAAAGAACAAATTAACAACAGCAAAACTCACCTGTCTGGATAACTTTATGTCAACTTGGTACAAGCTAAGGTCATTTCAGAGGAAAAAAAACCTCAATTTTTAAAAAAAAAAAAGAAAGATGTCTCTATAAGAACAAACTGTAAGCAGGCCTGTAGGGCGTTTTCTTAATTAGTGATTGATGATGGAGGGCCCAGCCCACTGCGGGTGGTGCTATCCCTGGGCTGGTGGTCCTGGGTTCTGTAAGAGAGCAGGTTGAGCAAGCCATGATGGGCAAGCCAGTAAGCAGTACCCCTCCATGGCCTCTGCATCAGCTCCCGCCTGCAGGGTCCTGCCCTGCTGAGTTCCTGTCCTAGCTGCTCTCTTTTGTTTGTTTGTTTTTTGAGACAGGGTTTCTTTGTGTAGCTTTGCACCTTTCCTGGAACTCACTCTGTGGCCCAGGCTGGCCTCGAACTCACAGAGATCTATATGCCTCTGCCTCCCGAGTGCTGGGATTAAAGGTGTGCGCCACCACTGCCTGGCCTCTCTCTCTCTTTCTTATAATAAACTCTCCACATGGATGGCTCTATACAACTCAGCTATTTTGGCTATGCCAGTCTCTTGGCCCAGGATGCCCCTCTTCATCAGAGACTCCTTCCCCTCCCCCTTCTCCTCACGTGGCACAGCTCAGTCTGGTCATGTCCACTCTGGACTTTCCCAGATGTCTCTGTCTTTGACACTCTCTCCCTTTTAATCTACAATAAACCTTCTCCTCCACCATACCTAGGAGCAGTCATGTCCTTCCTTTTTATTTCTTTTTCTTTTTTTCATTCAGGTATCAAACTGGTCAGTTCTGGTAAGGGCTTTTTCTTGGTTTGCACCTGGTACAGAAGGAGAGCAAGCTCTCTGGTGTGTCCACCAATAAGCTTATAACAAGGTCCATCTACATCATGCCTTACTAATCTCATTTCCAAATACCATCACACTGAGGGGCTAGGGCTTCAACATATGAGTTTTGGGGTGGTGTTGGCATTCTGGTCCACCCCTTGGGGACCTGTCCTGCATTCTGACATAAAGCCTCCTTTAAGGACCCTCCCTTCTTCCTCTTCCTCCCTTTCTTGCCATGAGGTGTGCACACCTCTACTTTCCATTTTTCCCTCCCTTTCTCCCTCTTTCTTTCTCTCTCTCTCTCCTTTTGGTTTTTCGGGACAGGGTTTCTCTGTGTAGTTTTGGCACCTTTCCTGGAACTCACCCTGTAGCCCAGGCTGGCCTCAAACTCACAGAGATCTACCTGGCTCTGCCTCCCGAGTGCTGGGATTAAAGGCGTGGGCCACCACTGCCCAGCTCTCTCTCTCTCTCTCTCTCTCTCTCTCTCTCTCTCTCTCTCTCTCTCTCTTTCTTATAATAAACTCTCCACATGGATGCTGTTCTGCACGGCATGAGTAACTTTCCAGTCTTCCACGCTGCCTGCTGCTGCATCTGCATGGTGTGTCTCCATCACCCACCGGGGCACCTTGGCCCAAGCTGCCAAGGCCTCCCGTGTGCTGTATCATTACAGGTGGCACAAATATTCAGTCCATAACAACACATAGTTACTTTTTGTGTACCAACCAGTATTGTGACATGACACTATTTACTTACAAATATAGACAATTTACATGCAGTCATTTATTCTTAGCACTTTGACTAGTTATATAGAAGTCTCTGTTAAGTGGTGCCCCCCGCAAAAGAAATTTCCCTGGCCAAGGCTGACAGCAGCACAGATCTATGGTTATAAACATAAATACTTCAAAGGCAGTCTGATGACATGATCACTTAGCAAAACAATAATAGGGTCACTCCTCGTGGCCTATAACCTCCCCAGCCATGTGCTGTTGTGGTTGGTTTTTTTTTTTAACAGTTTACAGGTTACAGTACTAATAGGTTTTCCTGTAATGTGATATGTTTCTCTGCTGACGCAGTAAGCTAGATCAAGCCGAGCTGAAAAAGTAAAAGAACAGGTTTATTTGAGCAAAGCAACTCCCGGGTGAGGCCCCTAGCCCCAGAGACCAGGGCTGGAGAAGTCACGTGGCCAAACTAAAGCAGGGAGCTCATACACCCTGTAGGCGAGGGGGTGATGATGTGTCCTCCACAAGCTGGGTTTGTGCCTCAATGTGGTCAAAAGCTGACCGCTTTAGGTGGGGGCTTGGGCTGCTGGCAACGTCAGGGGAGGAGCTGCCATAGCCACCGAGAATGCAGAACTGGGCTTTTTGGTGCCTTTTCTTTGTTGAAGATTCTCTGAGAGGGTGGGGTTTGGAGAGAGAGAGGAATGGGGTTCCCCAGAGCAATCAGGAGTGAGCTGGAGGTTCCAGCCGACCACGTACCACCCATGAATCCCCGCCTGTGGAGCATGTTCAGATGCCCAGGAAGGCCACAAGAGGCTTCCTTACAACTGGAGTTACAGGAAGTTGTGAGTCACCAATGTGGGTGCTGGGGACTGAATCTGAGTCCTCTGGAAGGGCAGCCAGTGAGTGCTCTTAACCACGGGACCATCTCTTTAGTGTCAAGACTGCCTGATTGTTACACTGGCCCCACCATTGCATCTAGCTCCTCAGCCCCTCTGTGTCTAAGCACGTGTAACGGGAGGTTAAATGATAGGAACTTCCCCGGTGATGTGAAGAGGACGCAGCTAACCGGAAAGGTAACTCACATAGCATGCTAATGATTGTTGTCTGGTGCTGCTGTGCTCTCAGCGGCACAGCTGGAAATCCGGGGGCTTCACATTCTGCTAGAATCCTCCAGCAAGGAACCAGAGTTTGGAGCATCACGTGTGGGCCCCTAGCTTGAGTTGTGGGGTTCGATCAGACCGATGAGAACCAACACCCTTTTTCCTGGGACCATTAGAGGCTCTGACAGGCTTAGGCCCCAGCTGAAGAACCCCAGACTAGTAGGAAGAAAAAAAAAAAAAGTCCTGAAATAAACACATTCCAGGAGTCTGGGGCAATCAGTCTTGCCTCAGGCGATGCAGGGTTGTGGTGGTGAGGGGGCAGGGGGAGGCTTTGGAGGTGCCACTGTGCATCAAGAAGAAAGAAATTAACAGAAACTTGCTTCCTTGAGCATTCCTGGGTACCTGGAGCTGCCTTAGGCTTTCTTTACCTATAACCCCAACCCTGGTGACGGCAGGTCACTAGTCTTGTCCTGCCCCACCCACTCACACACTCACTTGGCAGCGGCACAGCCCCACCCTCCTTGAAGTCGCAATCTGATCCCAGAAGAGCTCTTGCTGACCTGTGGTCTGGTAACCAGGACGCAGTCTTGGCCAGCGCTATCTTTGTAGTTCTGAAACTCAGCACCGAGGCCAGCATGCGGTCGGCCTGCCCATTTCACCTCACCCGACCCTTGTCTGACACAGTAATTGTCATCAGGTGATTTAGTGATCAGCGAGCGAGCCTGCGGGGAGATACCCTGGCCCACCTGAGCCCGTCCGTCGTCTAGCATGTCAGGAGCCATCTCTCCAGCCCTGTTACTTCTTCCACTTTGATACAGGGCCTCACTAAGTCGTTCAGCCTGGCCTTGAACTTGCTCTGCAGCTCAGGCTGGTCTTGAACTTGCTCTGCAGCTCAGGCTGGTCTTGAACCAACAATCCTTCTGCCTCAGCCTCCTGAGTGGTGAGGATTAAAGGCTTGTGCTACTAGGCTCAACTGTCTTTGTTCTTGAGGTCTGCAGAACTGAAAAGCATCTTACTTGGTGATTAGATGGGTGTCGTTTGAATACAAATCTCCAGCTGTGTGCCCATCAATCTGCAGTCACTGTTTCCTATATGAACTGCCCTGAAATCGCCTCCCAGGAAGATGGTCCTAAAGCTCCTCTTAGCTCGTAATAAAACTCTTTTCCTACCATGTCCTCCCCTTCTCCCTCTCCTTCTCCCTCTCTCTCTCTCTCTCTCTCTCTCTCTCTGTGTGTGTGTGTGTGTGTGTGTGTGTGTGTGTGTGTGTGTGTGTGTGTGAGAGACCTCATATGTTGTTTCTTAAGCACCTTCCACCTTTTGAGGTAGGATCTCTTATTGGCCTGGAACCCCACCTTATAAGCCAAGCTAAGGTTCAACCTGTCTCCACCTCCCATCACACCATTGCTGGTATTACAAATGTATACTGCCATGCTCGACAATTTTACATGTGTTATGAGGACTGGGTTCAATTCCCAGCACCCACACGGCAGTTCACAACTGTAACCCTGGTCCTAGAAGATCTGATGCCCTCTTCTGTGATCTGTAAGCACCAGGCACACACACGGTGCACAGACATACTTGCAGACAAAATACCCATCCACATAAAAGAAAAAAGAAAAATAATAAAAACAAAATAAAATAGAGTAATAAGCAAGATTCCATTCTTAAATAAAATGTTGCTTTAATAAAATACTGCACACATGTAGTTTTCTTATCAATGATGTTAGGAACAGGGCGCTTGGTGTAGGTGAGAATTCATAGCAAAAAAAGGAATTTTGAATAAATAGCTACAGCATTTTTTCTTTTTGAAATTATACTCTGCAGATCAGAGAAGGCTGGAGCTGGCTGTTCCTCTAAGAATGAGTTCTTGGCTGGCGTGGGCTAGAGAAAGGAGTCCTGTTTCTGCTCCAGGAATCAAAAGTAACATCGGAGTGACCTTCTGGAGAGAGGCATCCTGGCTCTCCCTCGCCCTGTTGCTCAAGATTTCAGAGTTTAACTTAACCCTACAAAAAAGCACCACCACATAGTCGCCTGCTGGACATCTGAGGGTCCAGCCTCAGGCGCAGGGAACCGGTGGAGGATTCAAGGGACTGCAGATGCAGACTGAGGAGACAGACGTGATGAGACAGAGAAATTGGTGACGCCTGAACGTTCTGACTCGTGCAGTGACCACGGCCATCCAGGAACTCAAGCACCAGAAAAGCCGGAAGCAGAGCTGCTGCCTTTAGCTGGCTGCTCATCACACTTGAAGTTGGTCTACCATTATCAAGCGTGTCCTGTTGTCTAAAGACTCAGACGGAACTGAAGCCTTTTAGACCCGGGCTGGCCTGTGGTTTGCTCATGCACACAACACTTCCCCGCCTCCTCCTTCTTTCTCTTCCTAGCAAATGCACTGCGCCCTTCTCCCAGCTGGGAGGATTCTGCACAGGGAGAGAATTCTCAGTCAGGATCTCCGGCCCGGGCTTGCTCTTCTATATCTGATGGGAGAATGGCAAATGGGTTTTCAGGGAAAATCCCAGAATAACCCAACTTCTAGCTCTCAAGGGTTTCTCAAACAGCCCTGGAGCATTTGGTTAAGATAGCAAAGAAAGACAGGGTTACCAGGGCTGTGTGAACACCTCTGGCCTTGGTAGCCCCCAATCCTTTGCATGGTCATTGACTTTAAATACCAAAGACTCCCCACGCCTTACAAAGACTTCTTGTGAGTCTGGCCCAGAACCCGGGCTAGACAGTAGGGGATAAGGCTCACAGATGCAAAGGGAACTGCCGCACTCTTGCAGAAAGACAGAGCATAGAAGATCAGCTCATTCTGGGACGGGGGTTTCAGAGTGTCGAAGAGGTGCAGGAGGACCAAGGAAGACGCGATGCAGGCAAGGCGGAACGGGAGCGACCTGCTGAGCTCTCCCTTGCAGCTCTCCCGGTACATGCTGGAGTTGAGGGCCAGCCCCAACCCAAAGAGGGTCCCCAGGTTCTTGAAGAGGCTGGCAAACGGTGTGGTGTCGAGGTGGACCCATTCAGGCCGCTGACACCATCTCTTGGCTTTCTCCAAAGTCCACAGGAGGTCCACCCCCAGCCCTTTTAGCAGCACGTAAAATCCGAGCGCGAAACCGAAGAGGAAGAAGGTGATCAAACAGTACTTCTTGAGGCTGGCATTGTAGATGCTCCGGATGTGGCTGAAAGTTTTAGCCACAGCAATGCCTGTGCAGGAAAAAGCACCGTGAGAAACAGAGGTGGCAGCGGGTGACAGGCCATCATCCCACCGGGTGAAATTAAATGACACACCAAAGCGGAGAGTGTAAAGATACAACATAGTGTCTTTCAGAGGAAAGAATAGCGTCACATACATCTTCCCGCTGAATTTGAGTTCCCTGTTGTGTGTGGTGGGTCCTGTTTCTTCTTGCATATACCCAGGGACGGAGTGCATTCCTGCCAGACAAGCCCATTCATTCAGTTTTGATAGACTTGTCCTCTTTTATTTCTTTTAAATTTCACTACATCTATTTAGTTATGGGGTATGTGTATGTCTGTTCATGTGTGGGCAGGCATACATGTGACATCGCACCTGTGTGGAGGTCAAAGGGCATGGTACAGGAGTTGGTTCTTTCTACCATGTGGGTCCCAGGTTCAGACTCAGGTCGTCAGGCTTGGTAGCAAATGTCTTACCCCACTGAGCCACCTCATCAAACCATCTATTGGTCTCAGTTCCTTCCACGGAATTATTAAGCTGTTAATTTAAACCCTCGGTCACACAGTTGATGACATTATTCTCTCTAGTCAAAACAACCCCAAATTTGTTGTGTGGCATAACTTCTACAAGCATATTTTCATTTGCCAGACTCTATCTATCTATCTATCTATCTATCTATCTATCTATCTATCTATCTAGTTTTGAGACAGGATTTCTCTGTGTAACAGTCCTGGCTGACCTTGAACTCACAGAGATCTGCCTGCCTCTACCTCCCGAGTGCTGGGATTAAAGGTGTGCGCCACCACTGCCCAGCCACCTTACTGGTTTTGTTTGTTTGTTTTATATGGTCTGCCCCTGAGACCTGGGGCTCACCAAGTGAACTCCGGGGATCCTCCTGTCTCTGCCTCTCCGGCTCTGGGAATACAGGCACGCAACTGCTTTTTAAGTGGGTGATGGGAATCAAATTCAGGCCCTCAGGCTGGTTTAGGGACCAAGCCACTTCCTTAGCTTCTAACCCCGCCCCCTTGACTTTGAAACCACTGCAAGGCTGACAGCACGGACAGAGGAGGCCATGCTGAGCAAGGAAGAGCCAGAAGAAATAGGAAGTGGGTAGGGGAGGAGTCCACGATACCTGACAAGACTCCAGCCACAACCTGGTGGGGAAAGTGAGCCGCAAGGTAGATCCGGGACAGACAGACATTCAGCTGCACAGCCCAGTATCCCAACCACAAGACGACCTTCAGACACCTGCAAGAGAATAGGCAACCACTTGAGAACCCGGATGCCGATCCCTCACCAAAGACAGCAGCCCGTGTGGGGACAGAGGAGCCTGGCAAACTGAGGCGCCATCAGAGGGACTTTTAGAAATCGGGAGTCCTGCTCAAAGGCTCAAAAATGCGTGATGCTTGTGGTGGTTTGAGCAAGATCTCCCCTGTGTTCTTAGACATTTGAATACTAGGTCTCCAGCTGCGGGCCCCGTTTGGGTAGGGTTAGGAGGTGTGGCCTTGCTGGAGGAAGTACGTCAGTAGGGGCGGGGTTTAAAGACTGGAGCCATGTGAGACTGAGGTCTCAGCTGTTCCCTCTGCCATGCTTCTCTGCTACCGTGGATGGACTCCTCGTCTGGAACCAAGCCCCAAACCCTTCCTTCTCTAAGTTTCCTTGGTCATGGTGTTTCATCAAAGCAATAGAAAAGTAACTAAGACTATGCTTATGTGATTTTTTTCTTTAAAAAACACTTTGATTTAATTTATTATTAATAATATTTTATTATTATATTAATTATAATATATTATGTAATTATAATATAATACAATAATTTATTATTATTATTATTATCTGTTTGATAACTAAGGATTTACACTCTAACTGTATACCTAGGGGCCCCACGTTAGGAACATCTTATGTCTGTTTATTTTAATCCATGAGATGACTCCAGGTTAATACAAAAAAGGGACATTGTTCGTTTTGTTTTTCAAGACAGGGTTTTTCTGTGTAGCTTGGGCCATGCTGGATTCACCTGTCCACCATTAAAGCCCTGCACCATCACCACCTGACTTTTTTTTCCCTAAATGCTGGGGCTATAGCTCAGTGATAGTAGTTAGACAACGTTCACAAAGTCCCTCTTGAATACCGGATCCAAACCCATAGATGAATGGATAAAATAATTTAGTCTAAGCTCTGCCACTCTCTCTAGATCAGTGGTTCTCAACCTTCCTAATGCTGCAACCCTTTAATACAGTTCATGTTGTGGTCCTCTAACCATAAAATTATTTTGTTGCTACTTCATAACTGTAGTTTTGCTACTGTTATACATCTTAAGGTAAATATCTGATCCTTGGTCTCACAGGGTCACAACCCACAGGTTGGGAGTCAATGCTCTAGATGATCTTTCGGATTCCTGTCCATGGTGGTAAGCTTTAGTTGTCTAAATCAAGGGCTACTCTAGTGGATTCCTCTGGCCCTAACATTCCGTGAGCCCCATGTTAACTCACAGAAGTGCTATGACTCTTACTAGTGCCGACTGTTAGTGTGAGAATGGGCTGGGGGAGGAAGAACAACAAACACTGTATCAGCTACAGAGTGTGCAACATCCTGCTCACCCATGTGCCCAGTGGTGTGTTCTTACCGGAATCCAAATGTTGGCTTTTTCTTTCCACGAAGTATGGCCAAGGCAGAAGTGACCATCACGTAATAGACACCTGCTGCGCCCATGGCATGGCCAGAAGGACTCCCTAAATAGCAGAAAAAAGATGAATGGACTAAAGATGGAAAGGTGTCCATTTGAGAGAGTGCCAAGGTACCATCCACACATCTATCCATCCATTAGCCATCCATTAATTATACCTTTCATCTAACTATCCATCCTTCTTACTATCCACTCGTTTATCTATAATTCAGTATTTAACAAACTGAATTCATACTATGTGCCAAGCATTGTGAAGGGATCTGGCGGTACAGTGGCCAGCAAAGCCAGAGAGGTCATCCACCGCTCTTGTAGTTTTGGATGGTCTGGAGACTGCACGGGAGTCAGGACACTGGGTGTACATATTACACATCTGCCCACCATCAGTTCCCTCCTAGTTTTCTTCTCACTCTGCTCTGGCCACGGTGTGTATCAGGCATTCTCTTCTCCCATAATTTCTTTGGTCAGCTCCCTTGTCTTTTGAAGTCTTGACTCAGATTTCAGCTTTTCTTTTCTCTTTCTTTTCTTTTTTCCTTCTCTCTCTCTCTCTCTCTCTCTCTCTCTCTCTCTCTCTCTCTCTCTCTCTCTCCCTCTCTCTCTCTCAAGACAGGGTTTCTCTGTGTAGCTTTGGTGCCTATCCTGGCTCTCACTCTGTAGACCAGGCTGGCTCTGCCTGCCTTTGCCTCCCCCAGTGTTGGGATTAAAGGCATGCGCCACCACCGCCTAGCTCTTTTTTTCTTTCTGTTTTTGTTTTTGTCCAGACAGAGATTCTCTGTGTAGCCCTCAGCGCTGTGGAACTTGCTTTGTTGACCAGGCTGGCCTTGAACTCGCAGAGATCGACTACCTCTGCCTACTGGGTGCTGGGACTAAAGGCATACACCACCACTGCCTGACTGATTTCACCTTTTCTTTCTTTTAAGATTTATTTATTTTATGTATGTGAGTGTTCTATCTGCATGTACACCTGCACACCAGAAGAGGACATCAGACCCTGCTATAGATGATGGCTGTGAGTCACCATGTGGTTGCTGGGAATTGAACTCAGGACCTCTGGAAGAGCAGCCAGTGCTCTCAATTGCTGAGCCATCTCTCCAGTCCCTAGATTTCACCTTTTCAATGAGACCTACTCTGACCAACTTACAGTTGTTTCTCATTCCTGAGATCTGCCACCCAAACCCCCTCCTAGACAGAACAATGGTTTTTCAGCTACTAAGAGCAGAGTTGTAGGTTGTCCTTAACTCTCAGCCTTTTGTGGGCATGGCTTTGGGCTGAAGACAGCCATCTTGGTCGAAGTTGTTCTCTATACCTAGGTATAGCCTGTATCCCATAACTGGTCTGTATTAAGAGACATCTCTAGTTTGAGAGTTCCTTGTGGAGTCATGTATGATTTAGTCACAACTGGACATCTCCATCTGCCCATCAGCACATCCCTTCCCCTGCGCAATTGTGACTCTGGAGAGTTTCCAACTGCTCTCTCATCTCTACTCCAGTCAGCATTCCAGGAAATCTCACGGGCAAACTCTCTCTCCTGTCCTATTTAAAACAAAAATTATGTGTATGTGTGTTTTGCCTGCATGCATGTCTGTTCACCATATGCATCAAGTATTTATAGAAGCTTGGATCCCCTGAGACTGGAGTTGCAGACATCTGTGAGATGCCATGTGGATGCTGGGAATTGAACCTGGGTGTTTTTTTAGAGGAGCAGCCAGTGCTCTTAACTGCTTAACCTCCCCTTCTCTCTTCCCTTTCTTCTCTTTGCCCTCAAAACATCATCTAATATTCTGCTTTACTGATTTATTATGATTTTTGTGTACTGACACACCACACCCCCTTCAAATCGCAGCTCTGTGTCCAGGATCCTTGCTTTGTTTGCCAGCAAAGGTATCTCAGGCATCTAGAACAGGGCTTGGCACATGCTAGGTCCTCAGTGAAAACCAATGGTCTCTGAGCCTAAACATCCAAGATGTTTCCTAGCAGAAGGCCAGGGAGAGGATCCCGAGGAGGGGACAATAGCACTGAGACTTTCTAGGAAAGACTTATTGGATATTCCTAATTTAAAAAAACAAAAACGAAACTGTCATTTGACCTAACAATTCCTATCTGGCTGTAACTAACCAAATGCAGGTTGGTCCGGGGATGTGGCTTAGTTGGTAGAGTGCTTGTCTAGCACGCACAGAAGCCTAGCATGCCTGCTGTCTCAGGAGGGTCGGGGAGGCAGGAGGATCAGAAGTTCAAGGTCATCTTCAATTACACAGTGAGTTTAGGACCAGTCTGGCCTATGTGAGAACCTACCTCAAAACAAAGAAACAACCCTGTTATGGAATAATCTTTTTGTATACTGTGAAGATGTGTCTTTGCCGAGGTGCCTTCTGATTGGTTTAATAGAAGGCTGACTGGCCAGTAGCTAGGCAGGAAGAGGTTAGGCGGGAGAGCCAACTAAGAGGACACTGGGAAGAAGGGCAGAGTCACGACGAGTCTCAGGAAGACAGGGAAGAAGCAAGATGAACATGCTGTGCTGTAAAAAGGTACCAGTGGGGCTAGGGGGATGGCTCAGCAGTTAAGAGCACTGGCTGCTCTTCCAGAGGCTCTGGGTTCAATTCCCAGCAACCTCATGGTAGTTGACAATTGTAACTCCAGTTCCAGGAGATCCAACACACTCACACAGAATATATACAGGCAAAACACCAGTGTATAGTAAATAAATAAATAAATCTTAAAAGAAAAAAAGAAACAGGCCTAAGCTATCAGCCAAGCATTTGTAATTTTTTTTTTTTTTTGAGACAGGGTTTCTCTGTGTAGCTTTGCCCCTTTCCTGGAACTCCCTTTGGAGACTAGGCTGACCTCGAACTCACAGAGATCTGCCTAGCTCTGCCTCCCAAGTGCTGGGATTAAAGGCGTGTGCCACCACTGCCCGGCACACTTGTAATTAGTAATAAGTCTCTGTGTGGTTATTTGGGAGCCAGCTGGCAGGACAGAGCTGACTGGTACACGACTCCCCCCAAATAAGACAAAAACTTCGAGTAACTTAAGGGATGGGACAGTCGGCTTAGAGGGCCATGTTCACTAGGCCAGGCTGCTGGGAGGGACAATAAGGCCTCAGGCTCGTATCAGTCTCTTTTGCCTCTCTGGATACAGGGCTATGTCTCAGTTACTCTGACTAGTCCTTTGCCTGTGGGTGTGGCCCTGCCTGTCTTGGACTAGTATCTTTAATCCTGGAAATGTCTCTTAGATTTCCCAACTAGTGATGGAAGGCCCTGCTGCCGTGAATTAAGGTGGAATTGTACTAAATGGAAGACAAATTGAATTGTGACAAAAGAATGAGGCAATGGCTCTCCTCAGGCCCCCTCAAGGTCAGCATCATCCACAAAGGATGTGGTGCATCCTATGAAGAATGAGGTCCACCCCACCTCAGTGAGGGCGGGGCTCTCACCTGGTCCAGTCTCACAGGTGACAGGGAACTGCTTTATCAGGGGCACCGAGGTGTTGCTGTAGTAGTCCGTGTCCAGGACCCACCAGTATGGGCGCTGTCCAAAAAGAATCCTGTGGAAAGCAGAGAAAGTGTCTGAGTGACTCAGTGCATGATTTTGCTGGAAGCCCAAAGAGAGAAAGAAGCTTGAGTATGTGTCACCTTTGGAGGTATTTTATCTCCCTTTACCTGGGGAGAGGCCTGGGGGTGACTTTGTATGACACAGTAGATAACTTCTGATTTTTTTGTTTGGTTGGTTTTTTGAGACAGGGTTTCTCTGTGTAACAGCCTTGGCTGTCATGGAATTCGCTCTGTAGACCAGGCTGGCTTCAACTCACAGAGATCCACCTGCCTCTGCCTCATGAATGCTGGGATTAAAGGTTTGTGCCACCACCGCCTGGCAACTTCTGAAATTTTAACAGGTAAATGTATTATCTATTCAAACATAAACAAGTAGCTTCCAAAATCAAATGCAGTGGTGGTCTTAGCTATTTGGAAGGCTGATGCAGGAGGATCTCTTCAGACCAAGACTTTGGGGCTAGCCTGGGCAACATAGCAAGATCCTGCCCCCTCTCTTCTCTCTCCTTTACCTGCCCCCAATCTCTCTAATGTGTGTGTGTGGGGGTGCACAAATGTTATGGAGGTCAGAACACAACCTCCAAAAGGCTGTCTGCCTCCTTGACATGGGACTCTCACTGACCTGAAGCTCACCAATCAGGTTAGATTAGCTCCAGTGTTCCACCTGTGTGGTGGTTTGAGTAGCTATGGCCCCCATAGACTCATGCTTCTAAATGCTTGGCACACAGGGAGTGGCACTATTAAAAGGTGTGGCCTTGTTGGAGTAGGTGTGGCCTTGTTGGAGGAAGTGTGTCACTATGGGGACAGGCTTTGAAGTCTCATGTGCTCAAGCCACACCCAGTGTGGTACAGAGTCTTCTGCTGCCTGTGGGTCCAGATGTAGAACTCTCAGCTCCTTCTCCAGCACCATGTCTGCCTGCACGCCGCCATGCGTCTCACCGTGACGATAATGGACTAAACCTCTGAAACTGTAAGTCAGTCCCAATGAAATGTTTTCCTTTAGGAGAGTTGCTACGGTCGTGGTGTCTCTTTACAGCAACAGAAACCCTATGACAGGCTGTCTTCACCTCACCAGTACTGGAATTACAAATGCAGGCCACCATGCCCAGCATTTTCACCGGGGTTCGGGGGATTGAACTCAGGTCCTTGGGCTGATAAGACAAACATTTCCCGACTGAGCCACCACCCCCTCAACTTGATCAGCATGTTTGAGGCCCTGGGTTCAATCTGGACCCCAGTTTGTTCTACTCTTAAGGACTTTCACTGCTTATGGCCAAGGATATGAAACTGGAGGCAAATCTTAAGAATCACCAGGAGAGGGCCAGCAAGACGGCTGCACAGGTAGAGGCACTTTGCCTCCGAAGCCTGATGACCTGAGTTGTGTCCTTGGTACCCACATGGTGGAAGGAGAGAATGGATTCCTGTAAGCTGTCCTCTGACCTTCATGCGCGCGCGCGCACACACACACACACACACACACACACACACACACACACACACACACACCAGGCAGGGAGGCACACACCTGTAATCCTAGCTCTTGTCCGATGGAAAAGGAGAATTAAAAATTCACAGTGATTTTCAGCTACTTACTGAGTTTCAGGCCAACCGATGTCACATGAGTCCTTGACTCCAAAATAAAGCAAAGAACGCCCTGGAACTGGGTATAGTTGTACACTCCTCTGCTCCTAGCCCCCCCCCCCCCAGCCTGAGGCTTGAGGATTACAAGTAAATTGGAGGCCAGCCTAGGCTACACAGTAAGAGATCTTGTCCTGTAAGAACAAATCCCATGGGGCTGAGGATGTAGCTCAGTGATAAAGAGCAAGCACAAGGCTCTCCATTCAGGCTCTTGAACTCCAACAGACAAGCTAGGCATGGTGGGTCACTCTTGCACTCCCAGCACTCGAGAGGAGGCGTGAGTCAAGGCCAGACTGGACTATTTAATCAGTTCTAGGCTAACCTGGGCTACAAAAAGAAATGGCCTCCCCCCCCCCCCCGCCCCCCCCCTGCTCCCCTTCTACCCACCCCCATTCCCACGCCCCATCTTAAAAAACAATAAAAAGCCAGGTGTGTTGGCACACGCCTTTAATTCCAACACTTGGGAGGCAGAGGCAGGCAGATCTCTGTGAATTTGAGGCTAACCTGATCTACATGGTAAGTTCCAGGATAGCAAAAGCTACATAGTGAGGTTCTGTCTCAAAAAAAACAAACAAAAATCTGCAAGCAATGCAGGGAAACGGGCTGGGAGATGTCCCAGTAGGTAAGGTGCCTGCTATGAAAACAGGAGGTCCTGAATTCCATCACCAGGACCTATCAAAACAAACAAACTGCCCCCCTCCAAAGAAAAGCCAAGCTGGGCATGGTGGCATACAGCAATGGGCACACAGGTGATAGACGCCCAGGGTCCAATCTTCTCAGAGCTCCAGTCCAGTGACCGACCCTGTCTCAAAAAGTTTCTGAGGAATGGCTGCTCTGGCCTCCACAAACACAGGCGCATACATGTACACACATGAACATGTACACACATGAACATGTACACACATGAACATGTACACACATATCACCTGATAGCAGATACAGACAATGGATGATAAAGCTGTTTCTCTTCATTTTCTAGCAGAGGAAACAGGCCATCCATTGATTCCTTTCAGGCAAGAACCATCAATGGCTTAGATATTGCCATGATGGGAAAATGTACACAATGGGACCTGGCCAGTGTTAAAAGTCAGGTCTGGCTGGGCAGTGGTGGCACACGCCTTTAATCCCAGCACTCGGGAGACAGAGCCAGGTGGATGTCTGTGAGTTCGAGGCCAGCCTGATCTACAGAGCGAGATCCAGGACAGGCACTAAAACTACACAGAGAAACCCTGTCTTGAAAAGACCAGGAAAAAAAAAAAAGTCAGGGCCGCTGTCTCACCCCCACCCACTAGGTTAAGTCTGTTCCTCAGGGCATTGGCAGCCTCCACCGTAGAGGAGCTGTGTTCATCTCACTGGTGAACTCAGCCTTGCTCTTTGGCATGTAGCATGAGTAACTTCTCCACAGAAAAGCGCATGGCCTACAGCTGAGGGTGCTCCTCAGTGATAGAGCACATTCATGTATGCAGGCACGCACGCGCGCACACACACACACACACACACACACACACACACACACATACACATACACACAGACAGACCCTGGCACATAGTAACTGTTCAATAAATGTCCACTGTTTTTAATACTAAGATTCTGGAGAGAATCAAAGATTTATAGCCTCTAAAACAGAAGCTCAGAGGGCTCATGTAACTTTCCAGGGACACATGGTTGGAAGGTGGCAGAGCAAGGTTCTGGATTACTTCTCCCTGCCCAGCCAAAAGGTGAAGAATCATTGGCTTCCTCCTCCCAGCCTCCCTGCTTCTCTCCTACATCTATTTCTACGGTACCCATTCTCCTGCAAAGCAATAAAACGGTTTCTTTAAAACCTGCCCTCGGGGCTGGCGCTGCAGCTCAGTTGGAATAGTTCTTACTATTATGCACAGAGCCCCAGCTTCAATCCCCAGAGCGTGCTGACCTGCATGTGGGAGCACGTAATCCCAGTACTCGGGAGGCAGAGAGAGACAAGAGGAGTTCAAGGTCATTTGTTGTCTGTTACATAGTAAGTTTGGGGCTAGCCTGGGCTACACAAGACTCTATCTCAAAATAATAAAGTAGAACAAAGCCTGTACTCCGACTTTTCATAAAATTCAGCTGTCCTTCCACTCCTGCAGGCCTGAGGAAACAGACTGTTCCCCGTTTCCAGGCACTGGTGGGATTCTCACCATCCTTATTCTTTCTCTTGATGTTCTCAAGCCAAGGGAGGTCTAACCTGGGCTTGGTGAACAGCATGGAGTGCCCCTGCTGAAGGACAGTCCTCTCTAGAGAGAATGCAGCCTCTTTCCCTGCCACGCACCCCTCTGCATGGTTCTTACCACTTAAAGACGAGGTTGATCCAGTCTCCAACCACTGCCACCCAGAGGAGGTTGATGCCCACAGTCTCTCGAATATGAAACCAGACGGGGAAGAGGACATAGAAGGCATTCCTGAGATCAGCGAGCACTGACACTAAGATGAACCAGTCCTGGGAGTCTGCATAATTCTCTTGAAGGTAGCGGGTTGACTGGATCCCCAAGTCGTGGAGAACGTTCATTCCTTCCTCCATCCTCGCTCCCTTGGTACCTCAGGGAGCTGGCAGCAGAGCCTGTGCTCACGGTGAGTCCACGCTTGATGCTGATTGCTCTGCTATCAGTGTGCCTTACCCCTGTTTTATATGCCCTGGATTCAGTCTGTAGGGCAACCCAGCCCTGATCTTTGGACTCAAAGACCGCTTTTGTCTAAAAGCTATTGATCAAAGGTGCATCATCAGTAGGTTGATGCAAACATGTCCAGGGTGATTTACGTAAAAATAGCAAAACAGGCACACAAAAACAGCCTGATCTGCCATTGGCAGAGCCAATCATTAACTCGGGCACACTGCTTGACAGCGCTAGGGCTGTCCTCCCTGGCCCTTGAAGCCAGGCCAGAGGCTCGGGGCAGAGTCTGTCTCCACCACGGCTCCGGCAAGTGCCTCTGCCTTTTGAAGTCTGCAACTGCATTTATTTGGAGACAAAGGGGGGTTCGCTGCTGTGGGAAATGACGTTTTAAGTTATTAATTTAAAATACACAAAACTTCACAACAGTGGGTTCTGCTGTCCTGGGAACGGTCACTCTGTTGGTCTTTCATCTACTTCCTGTGGGTCCCGGGTCTACCTTTGGTTTGGGAGGCCAACAGTCTTTCCAATACTGATTTTTATATTTCTTAGGGCAAGCAAACAATTGTCTAAAATGCTTTTCTTCTATGTGCATGTGAGAGAGTGTGCGTGTACATGTGCACACGTGTATACATGTGACAGAGTGCATGTGTCTAGATCAGAGGATGACTTTCAGGAGCCGTGTCTCTTCTCCCACCATGTGAGTACTGGGGATTGAACTCAGGTCCTCAGGGTTGGCGGCAAGCACCTTTACCTGATAAGTCATCTTTTCCAGCCCTAGAGCAATCATTTTTTAAATGCAGTGATTAATTCATTAGATAACCTTGAAACTAAGATCTTTTGAATTTTAAGATGTAAGCTTTTTTTCGTGTGTGTGTGTGTGTGTGTGTGTGTGTGTGTGTGTGTGTGTGTGTGTGTGTGTTGCTGGGAATCTAATATAGGGCCTCAAGCATGCTAGACAAGCATGCCATCTCTGAGCTACAACTCCAGCCCTTTAATTGACAGGATGAAGGTACATTCATATAATAACAATAAAATGAATGTGTGACTCTAAATAAAAATCTAGTAAATTGGCAACTGGAGACTCGAGAGAAAAAGTTAGGAACTTTTAGTTTTCGAAATTTTGAAAAGTTTTTGTTCTTTGCTATTGGGTCTCCTGCAACTCAGGCTTCAAATTCACTAGATACAAAAGGATAACCTTGGTCTCCTGACCCTTCTGTGTCCTGGGTGCTGGACCACAGGCATGCTGTACCACGCCCTGTTTATGTGGTGCTGTGTATCCAACCCAGGGCTTCACGCGTCCCAGCTGCTTACTGCGGCAAACGTGCCAAGTCTTTGCCTCATCTTAGTCATTTTTGGAAAAAGGCTTTTGAGCCAGATGTGGTGGCGCTCATACTTAATCCCAGCACTCAGGAGGCAGAGGCAAGAGGATCTCTGAGTTCAAGGGACAGCCTGGTCTGTATATCGAGTTCCAGGACAGTCAGGACTACATAGAGAGACACGTCTTGAAAGAAAGAAAGAAAGAAAGAAAGAAAGAAAGAAAGAGAGAAAGAAAGAAAGAAAGAAAGGAAGGAAGGAAGGAAGGAAGGAAGGAAGGAAGGAAGGAAGGAAGGAAAAGAAAGAAAGAGAAAAGAGAAAAACAAGAAAAGAGGCATTCGTGTCTTGCTTATTCTTTCATATATATTTTTACAGTCAACCTGAAAGGAAGCGACAGAGTAAAGGCCATATTCTCGGGTCACAGGGGACTCAGAGGGGAGCAGGGATGTGAACCATGTGACAGATCCCTGCATGTTTCAAGGGTAGAGCCAGTAGGAATAGAAGACTTGAGAACCCACCTGATATTCCCAGCAGTAATCCGTATTAACTTTCACATAGGGGTTAGATTTGGGGCAATGAGAAGAAATCCGGAGTCCCTAAATCTGGAGAGAAAGCTGATGGCATCCCATCCTGCAAGTGATTGGCACATCCTCCAGGGTGTGTGCTTTGCACTTGGATGTGAGATCTGGTGTTGTCTCATCTCTATCATCAAGGACAGCCGCTATCTCTAGCGGACTCTGACTGCCCTATCCATATTGTCTCTAACCTGGAGAGAGGGTGGGGGGGTGTTGGCTCTGCATGACCACAGGGGAAGCAGGTGCTCGGTGTGTTGGGAGGGTGGGGCATTTGTATCTTCTACTGTCAGGGCTTTGGGGGCCACAGGGAGTGTGTCCCACCAGAGGGGAGCCCCTTCCTTCCCTCCACCAGGTAAGTCTGCCTAGAGAGTATTGAGCATCCGCTGTGGTGATCCGAGGACTCCGGTTTCTATGGATTGAGGTGAGTTGAGGACAAACAGTGGATTCTCTGACAAAACATCCAAAGGCCACTGTCTGGGTCTCTGCTGGGTGAAGAGCTGGGATCTCTGTGTCAGGCAGGGTTCTATCATGTGCTCAGCATATGGAGAGCAGACTGGGAGCACTATCTTCTAAGGAACTCTGGGAGAATGCTTGCCTGTGCTGATCAAGGTTCCGAATGGGGTTGACGTCCTATTCTGAGCATGTGGAGACTGTGGGCGGCTCTGTTGCATTCTGCCTGCTATGCCTGGGACGGGTGGGGGTGGGGCTCTAGGCCAGCTCTGGATTACATGACGGGACTGTTTGCTAGACCTCATCTTTGACCTCCCAGCTCGTTCTTGCTGCTTCCAGCACATTTTTATCATATGCAGAAAGAGGTGAAGCCGAGGGGACCCCAGCAGGTTACAAAGCTCACCGCAGAGAGAAACTTGGATCCTCCAAGGTCTTGGGCATCACAAAAGGCAAATCCTATGGGCAGAATGTTTGGTTTTCTGGAGGCCTTGCCAAGTATCTAGTTGTTTAAGGAATTATCTCACCTGCTCTGATAGTACATGCTTGTAATCCTGGCAGGAGATGAACCCAGGAGGCCGTCAGTTCAAGACCTGCTTGGGCTACACAGTGAGACTCTGTCTCAAACAAATTATCTAAGGGGTGAGAGGATAACTCAGCAGTATAACAGTTGTGTGGCAATATTAGGTTCTGTGTTTGATCACCCACACTACACACAAACAACAAACATACAAATAAAGAAAGCCAACACAAACAAAATCACAAAAATCTATCTCCAAAGAAAGAACCTCATTTTCTCCCTCTCATTAGTTTTTAAATAAACTTTTTAATTGATTCTTTTTCAAGATTTATTTTTTTTTAAATAATTATTTGTTTATTTATTATCTATACAGAAGAGGGTGCCAGATCTCATTACAGATGGTTGTGAGCCACCATGTGGGTGCTGGGAATTGAACTCAGGACCTCTGGAAGAGCAGCCGGTGCTCTTAACCTCTGAGCATTCTCTCCAGCCAAAGATTTATTTTTAATTATGTTTATGTGTATGTGTCTGTATGTGGTTGCGTGCGTGAGTGTGGAGTTGGGGTTTCCGGCAGCTACCGTGTGGGCCCTGGGAACTGGACTTGCATCCTCCGCAGGAGTAGGGCATGCTCTCAACCCTGTTCAATTTAACCAACATTTCCCGAGCTTCATGCCCCACCGATCCACAGGCATTCCACGATAAATCCTGGCTAATCCTTGGGGCACTGGCAGTCTAGGGGGTGGGGGTGAGGGCAGGGAGCCAGACATAGCGACCAAGACCGAGGGCTCTTTGTATTGAAATTGTCTCCTATTTGTACAAATGCCAGTGAGCCCCTTACGGGTCCTCAGTGGTGAGAACTCTGAACACATAAACACCCGCTGGAAGGTTCCAGTGAAAGCTGAGAAATACCAAGGATTGAAAATGGCTTGGACCTCTCTTTGTTAGGTACACTAACCAGCAGGGAGGGACGCTGGGCATTTTTTCTACAGGCAACCAGAAGTTTGGGAAGAAGGGTCTGGCCCACCCTTAAAGAGCACAATGTCCTGGCTGTCACCTTCTCCAGAGTGAGGTTGACTCATCCCTTCAGGTTTACTTACCAGCAGGAGAGCCAAGAGAGGAAGCAGTGTGGTTCACCACACACACCAGCCGAAATTGTGTTTACTACTAAAAAGAAATTCTGGTTTTATTTGAAGCTGAATCCTGTATTCCGGCTGGGACTCGGCTCTGTTGAGAGAGGGCTTCTTTTACTTTAGAAATAGTTCTAAAATAAGTCTTATTTACAGATTGTAGCCAGGATATAGCTCACAGTTGTTTCTGACCTGTAGGTAGGTAACGCTGAAGGGTGTGGGTCAGGTCAAAACGGCAAGATAAACAGGGGTGTGTGTGTGTATGTGTGTGTGTGTTATGTGTGGTGTGTGTGTGTGTGTGGTGTGTTTTGTGGTTTGTTTTAAAACAGTCCGCAGCCAAGGCTGACTTTAAATTCTGTTGCCAAGAATGACCTTGAACGACCTCCACCTCCTGAGTTGGGGTTGGTTTGGCACCACCACCACCCTTGGCTTGTGGAAAGCTAGGCAAGCACACCTCCAAACAAGCTACAACCCCGGCCATATAGTTTAATTTTTTTTTCTTTACAACAATTTTTTTTTCTTTAGGTGGGTTTCTTTTTCCTCTCTCCCACCAAGTGATCGATGGGGGAGGCGTTTCGTAGTGGACTGTGGAAACGGGCTGATTCAGCTGCTGTCACCTTCAGAGTGAATGACCCAGTTCATTCGCCAGAAAAACAAGTCGGGGCTCCAGGTGGAGGTGGGTTAATGATTGTTAGCCAGTGAAAATGGCTGACTTATCTCGGCTTCGGTGAGAAAGTTCAGGTTGAGGACCTTGAACTGTGCACCCGTTGACCAGGCACCAGGAGTCTGGCTCTCAGGAAGGGCTGGACATTCTGTCCACTGAAAAATACCCAAAGGTGTTTTGCTCCACTGCAAACGACTAAGAGAACCCACTGTTCACCCCCTTCCTCCTGCCAGCCCAGGATCTGCCTTCTCTCCAAATCAAAACACTCCTGAGTCCCCTTCCCCCAAAGGAGTGGGTGTTTCTGCCAGGACAATCAACCAGTTCCCTCAGGGACAGATGGCACACTCTTTCCTCATTCCCAGCACAACCTTCAGTGATGCCAAACTTAGGGAACATTCCTCCTGTCAAATTTGGTCCTTCCTGGTAGCCATTGAATTTGGCTGGTGGTGAATTCCCGGTTTTTTCTCTTCCCACCCTGAGTATGTAGCCCCCTCTGGAAGTGTCTCCCACGAGGACAAGCCTGATCTATTTCTTTTAAAACCCAGGACCCTTATATTTTTGGTTGTGAGCCTAGCCTTTAACGGCTGAGCCATCTCTCCAGCCCTTTGAGAAATTGGAGTTCTTCTCTTGTGTTTGGAGGCAGCCAGAGGTTGAAGTCCCATTCACTGCATTGCACTGGGCATGCTGCACACTTAGGCACTCGTGTGCTGCAATAACTAGATTTTTAAATGTGGGAAACCAGAGGGCTAAAAGTTCTCTCTTTTTTTTTTTTTTCAAACTGAAAAGCCTGCATAATTCTGCAGATGTCCTGGAGTTTGATTCAGTAACTTGTGGATGGAAGATTCACTGGGAGCTCACTATGTGGTTGCAGTACTAATTTCACATTGCTGTTCAGCTGTGGAAGCATCTGAGCTATACAGGTCTCCCTGTAGGAAATGGGAAAGGAAAGCACAATAGAACTAGGTAGGGCTTGGGGTTTTTGTTCTTGTTTTTGTTTTGGTTGATTTTACTATCAGATGGATTTTTATTTGTTTCAAAGCAACATAAACATGTAGTCAATAAGCATATTTGCTTTTTTTTTTTTTTTTTTTTTTTTTGGGTTTTTTTCGAGACAGGGTTTCTCTGTGTAGCTTTGCGCCTTTCCTGGAACTCACTTGTTAGACCAGGCTGGCCTCGAACTCACAGAGATTCGCCTGCCTCTGCCTCCCGAGTGCTGGGATTAAAGGCGTGCGCCACCACCGCCGGGCAATAAGCATATTTGAAAAGGACCATTAAATCAGAGAAATTTGGATGGAAACTTGCTGTACACAGGAGTTAAGCAAATTCAGGAACCAAGGGGAAATGTCCTGAGATAACACTTGCATTGTCAACCTCTATTGATTGTCTTTACAATAAAAATATTTTGCAGCTTTAAAAACAAACAAACAAACCCAGGACCTTGTACATACGCATACATACGCAGCACGCCCTCTGCCACAGAGCTAAAGAAAATACAAACAGGGTTCTATTTGGAAAACTGAAATTTTGTCAGTTGGGTGCAATGGCTGCACCCCTAGTCCCAGCTGCTCAGGAGGCTGAGGCAGGTGGATTGCCTGAGCTTGAGCAGTTCAGGGCCAGCCTGAGTAACAAGCCCTGGTCTCTTAAGGAGAGAAAAAACAAAATCAAAAAACCAGAAAAGCCCTTCCCCCACCACACACACACACAAAAAAAAAAACCTTAACGATTCAGGCTGAGATGAACAGCAGGGAAAGGTGGTGCTAACAAGCCTGAGGACCTGGGTTCAATCCCCAGGACTCTGCAACCTGAATATGTAGGGTGGTCTCTAACCTTCACATGTGGCGCGCGCGTGCGCGCGCGCGCGCGCGCACACACGCACACACACACACACACACACACACACAATAAATGCATTTTCAAAAATGAATTCACACCAGCCAGTGGTGGCACACACCTTCAATCCCAGCACTCAGGAGGCAGAACCAGGCAGATCTCTGTGAGTTCGAGGCCAGCCTGGTCTACATACAGCGTGAGTTCCAGGACAGCCAAGGCTACACAGAGAAACTCTGTCTCGAAAAAACAAAACAAGCAAGCAAACAAACAAATAAAAGAATTCACACAGTTAAGTGAAAAACTACCAAGGGTTACATGAATGCCCTGTGAATGCCCTATGAAGCCAATCCTCCTTCCATGATCCCAGGACATCTGGACGCTGAGGCCCCTGGAACCAGGTCAGATCTAAAGAGCCCATGAAGCCCCCACCTGGCGCCTGCCCTGCCCAGTGAGCTTTCTGTGCCCCCAACGCTGTCCTTGTCGCCTTTCATCAATTCCTCCAACAGCTGGGAGGGTTTCATCTCAAGCAGACACCCCTGTCCATCAGAAGACTTCCTCCTGCTCTTTTCCTGGAGGCCCGCCGGGAACATCATTAGGAAATTAGTAATTGAGGACCATTTAACACCATTTAAAGAGGTGAGGTCCTAGGCTGTCAGGAAAACAAACAGTGAGTTTAGGGAGGTCCTGTGAGATAAGTGGCCTGTGTGTGGCTATTTTTAGATGGGAAAACACAGCAGGGCACAGCTAGGAAGTGAACAGCCAGCAGGTGGTTCTCCAAGTGTCCACAGTGTACCATGGAGTGCAGGAAGGGGAAGCCGGGCCAGGAGAGCCTGACCTGCCCCCCATCTAGAAGGGCAGACAGGGAAAGGGTGTTCCTTTTTGTTTTTCAGGTTTTAAGCCTCTTGGGGTTGGGATGCACTTAGCTACCCTTTAGCTCAGTGACAGATAGGGCCTTGACAGCCGCGGGGTGAGCGACACTTGAGGCATCTTCTCTTTGGAAGGTTTGCAGCACAAAGAGGTCACAAGACTCCAAGGGAACTCTCCAACCGGAAACCCCCATAGCAAGATGCCTGTTGCTCTCCTCTCACGGTGAATCCCAAGCGCCCTTGACCTTCTCTGACCTCTTTGTTGTCAAAGCTCACTGGCCCTCCCGCATCCTGCTTCCTCTCTTAATCACCTAACCACATGTGGGTGTTTGACGCTTTGTTCAAGGTGGCCGGAGGCACCCACCCGAGCTCTGCTCAGCCTCAGCAGTCAGTGTGTGTGTGTTAGCCTCTAGGGAGACACTCTCCAGATGTCCCCCTCATCCCCCCCCCCCACAAGTTCCTTCCAGATCTGTTTTTCCTCCAGGCCTCCCTGCTTTGGAAGGGATCCTTTTCTTCTTTGCCATCCTGTGGGCACTGAACCTGGCATCCCTGGCATCATCTTTGTCGGCTTCTCATGCTGTGTGGCTGCCACTCATCAGGATGTGCCCTTGCATGTCCTGCACTTCATTTTATCGTGTCTGGGGGTGTGTGGTGTATGCATTGTGTGTGCGCATGTGTGTGTGAGGGTGCACTGGCCCACGCATATACATGTGGAGGTCAGAGGCAAACCTCAGGTGTCCTCTTCTACCACCTTCTGCCTTGGTTTTTTTTTTTTTATCTTTACTTAAAACATTTTTAGTTATTTTATTTGATGTGCATGTGTGTTTTGCCTGCATGTATGTATGTGTACTATGTGTGTGCCTGGTGCCCACAGAGGTCGGAGGAGGACATTGAATCTCCTGGGCCTGGAGTTATGGATGGCTGAGATCTGCCATGTGGGTGCCGGGGTATCACCTGGTTCCTCTGCAAGAACAGCCAGTGCTCTTAACTGCTGACACATCTTTCTAGTCCCTCCGCCTGATTTTTTGAGACTGGGTCACTATGGGACCCAGTGCTTGCCAGTTTGGCTGGACTAGCTCACCAGTGAGTTCCTGGGATCCATCTGTATCTGTCCTGGGACCTCAGCGCTAGGATTACAGATGAGATCTCAGCTTGTGTGGATGCTGGGGACCAGGTGTCAGGTTACCATGCTGTCATAACCCTAGCCCTGCTTTCTCTCTGGCCTCTGGTTCCTTCACCACCTGAGGGCTGTCCACTCCCCTCACTCCCCACCCTAAGCCAGAGAGGCTTTCGATAATGTCGATCTTTTCACCTTTTCACGCACCATCCAAAAAAGCATTCAGTGGCTCCCATTGCCTACAGAATCAGAAAGAAATTCAGGGCCAAGTTCACTCATGGTCTGATCCCAGGTTATCTTTTCAGTCTTGTTCCCTAAAGTCCTTGCTTCATGGCCCCGCACTCCGCAGACACCCATTTGTCCCTAACTTTGCTTTTCTCTCCACCTAGAATATCATTTCCTTCATTTCCACGTGTCCAGATTCTAACCGTATTTAAGGTCAAGCTAATTAACCCTTCCCAACACAGTGACCGTCACCCCTGCCTAAAGGAGCTCTCTGATCCAAACTTCCCTAGCACTTACCGGTCCTGCCTTGGGGCACCGGTCACATTCAAGCCTGCATTGGAATTGTTTGTTTATGTTTCAATCCTTCTCCTTCTACTTTGAGCATCTCTTTCCGTTTCTAAAACTGAGTTCTGCTCACCCACCAGGTGCCCAGTGTGGTGTGGTGTTCAGCTGTGGAGAACACGCTCATCTTAGCCCTGGGCCAGGCCCCTTTGCCTCTGATGGCATCACTCTTCTTGTCGGAGCAGGAACTTTATGTCTTTCTCCTTTGAATATGGGTCTGGCCTTGTGACTTGCCTTGGCTAACGGGACATTGGCAAAAGGGAGGCGGGAGGCTAGGGAGATGACTCAGTTGTAGAGTGCTTGTCAGGCAAGTGTGGGGACCCGAGTTCTGATCCCCAGCACTCACGTAAAGAGTCAGCAGCATGGTACGCTCCTGTAACTCCAGAGCTTCAGCAGAGGCAGAGGCAGGTAGACCTCTAGAGCTCACTGGCCAGCTCGCCTAGCCAATTAGTGGAGGTCCAGTTCCAGTGGGAGACTGTCTCCAGAAAATAAAGTGGAGGGCCGGCTAGGTGGTTCACTGCGTAAAAGTGCTTGCAGCCAAGCCGAGAGACTCGAGTTTGACCTCCAGAACCCACATGGTGGAAGGAGATAAACAGTCGCTACAAGTTGTCCTTTGCCTCCACACTCACGTTGTGGGTGTGCCCACCCCTTCCCCATGCAAAACAAATACATGTAAAAAAAATAAGCCAGGCGGTAGTGGCGCATGCTTTTAATCCCAGCACTCGGGAGGTAGAGCCAGGCGGATCTCTGTGAGTTCGAGGCCAGCCTGGTCTACAGAGCGAGATCCAGGAAAGGCGCAAAGCTACACAGAGAAACCCTGTCTCGAAAAACCAATAATAATAATAATAGAAAGCAGTTGAGGAAGACACTGGACATCTGGCCTCCACAAATAAACATATGTATAACACACACACACACACACACACACACACTCGAACTGATGCAGGAAAAGACCTGAAAAGCATTTGCTCATGAGGGCTTGCTCTCTTTGGGCTGTGGTTGGCATCTCAGACCACAGTGGAAAGCCTACAGGAGACAAGTTGCTATAACTGCAGCCACGAGACACATAAATAAAGCCACTTTGGATAACCCAGACCCTGTCCACTACCAGATAGCTGCAGCCTTGCCAGGGAACCCAGGAGAATCCAGCAGCAGAACTGCCCAGCTGAGCTCAGCCTAGATTGCCTACCCTGAGAGTTGTGAGCAAGGTAAATGGGTTTGTTACTCTAGGCCACTGTTTTCAGAGTGATTGTTTGCACAGTTACTGGAATAGCCGATAGCCAGGCAGTGGTGATGCACATCTTTGTTTGAGACAGGATTTCTCTGTATAGTCCTGGCTAACCTGGAACTCGCTCTGTAGGCCAGGCTGACCTTGAGCTCATAGAGATCCTCCTGCCTCTGCCTCCTGAGTGCTGGGATTAAAGGGCTGCACACCACCACCTGACTAGGTGATTCACATATTTAATTCCAGCACTCAGGAGGCTGAGGTAGACAGATCTCTATAAATTCAAGGCCAGCCTGGGGCCTACAGAGTGAGTTCCAGGACAGCCAGGGTTACACAGAGAAACCTGTCTTGAAAAACCAAAAAAAAAAAAAAAAGAAAAGAAAAAGAAAAAAGAAAAAAGAAAGAAAGAAAGAAAGAGAGAAAGGAAGAAAGAAAGAAATAGCCTATAGATGCTGGTTAATAAAAAGTTAATTAATAGCTACATGAACTGAACATTTACTGTGTTCAGGACTATTTTGGGGAAATGCATGAATAAATTCACATAAAAATCCTGAAGTAGGTTTTATTACTGTTCCCATTCCACAGGTGATAAAATTGAGGCACAAGGGTATTGAGTAACTCGTCCTAGGTCATATTGACTGGATCCAAAGCCTAGCAGTGTAACTCCAGAGGCACCCTGTAACTCACTGTACCCCATTGCTCCCGCTTGTTCAGAGTGAGAAAACAGCAGCATATCGAATGCTGTCTCTAAAGCCCCCCCCCCTCCCCGCCCTACAGATTTGATGAGTGTTTGGAGAACAGAAAACTTGGTCTAACTCCTCCATCCCCGCTCTACTCTCCATGGTCTCTTGGATCTGCCTCCAAGTTCGGGGTTCCTTCTGAGCGGGGCGAACGACTTTTCTGCTCATACCCGACATCCCAGGATCCTCTAGCATCACCTCCTTCCTGCACCCTTTGCTGGGCACAAGTTCAGATAATCCCACACTCCTCTGGGAAGGAAGTGCTTGGGCTTGGCAAGTCCGTGCCGCCCTTTGGCCCGGGGTACCAGGTTGACAGTGCAACCGTGGAGGTTGTCCACCGGGCTCTTTGGACTTCCACTCTCCTTGAGGGAGTCAAAACAGGAAACAGATGGGAAATGGCTTTTTAAAGTTTAAGACAAAAGTTATGTGAACGTAACAATGACTAGTGTCTGTTCCAAATTCAGTAGAGATGCATTTGAGCTCCCTTAAATGGGTGCGATACCATGCTGGGCACTGTCACCAAGGCTGATTGGATACGGCTTGCTTCGAAAACCTCCAATCCGTGTGTGTGTGTGTGTGTGTGTGTGTGTGTGTGTGTGTGTGTGTGTGTGTAGATCCAAGGTCACCCTTATGTACCATGTATCCTGTTTTAACTTTTAAATTACATTTATTGATTGATTTGCTGGCATGGGTATGTGTGCGCATGTGCCGTGGCACACGTGTGGAACTCAGAGGACAGCTTGCAGGGGTCAGTTCTCTTTTCCACCCCGGGGGACCCAGGAATCAAACTTAGGTTGTCAGGCTTGGTGGCAAGTACCTTTACCTGCCTAGTCATCCTGCCGGCCCTGACCTTGTTTTCTGACACATTTTTTTTTTAAACTGGCCTAGTCTTGCCAAGTAGGGTATGGTTGTTTTTCATCAAATTCAGTCGCTGCCCCTTAAGCAACCACTGCCTAATCAGCGATTGCAACCCTGAGGCTACCAGTATGTAGCCATAGCCAGGAGGGAATTCTCTTCCCTCCGGCACTGGCTAGTCATGGCTTTTAAAGGGAACTTTATGCAGATCTCTATCCCTCTAAAGAACTCAGGATTCAATGGTTGAGGTGAAATTCTGCTTGCTCAGGAGGCTGAATAGCAATTAGCTAACCTTCTCTCCTTTCTTGTGGCTCCCCCAAAACAGGACGTCCTTCTGCTCAGCCCCCACTTAAGAACCCTAGCTACCCATGGTTCCTCCCTACCACTTCCTGTCAGCTAGTCGCTGACTCTGCCTCCTACCCCCAGGTTAATTGTGTTTAATCAAACAAATGTAACACATCTTTGCATCATTAAACAAATGTTCCACAGCATAAACGAATGTAACACATCTTAAATTAATATTCCACAACAGGGTATGCTTGCTAGCCACCAATCTGCCTGTCTCCACCTCCCTAGTGCTAGTATTTTTAAAAGTATAAACTACCACAGTGGCTGGAGAGATGCTTCAGCAGTTAAGAGCACTGGCTGCTCTTGCAGAGGACAGTACAATTCCCAGCACCCACATGCTTTAGTGGAAGAAGAAGGTGGCATCATGTGGAGAAGGAAGGAAAAGAGAAAGGCCATGAGGGAAAGAACGCGAGGGGAGCGCTCGGGCAGAGGGGAGTGGATAGAGAGAAGAACCTGCCCGGTGGAGGCAGGAGGCCTGGAACCCGCAGCATCAGGATGTGTACCAGGCTTTTTCTTCTGGGCCACCCACCAGCTCCCAAATCACGACACCGAGACTTATTATTAGTTTGGAATGCTTGGCCTAGCTTAGGCTCCTTTCTGGCTAGCTCTTTTAACTTAGATTAACCTGTTTCTCTTTATCTACCTTCTGCCTTGGGCTTATTACCTTTCTTCCTTCTGTCTTCCTTTCACTGCTTCTCTATGTCTGTCTGTCTGTCATCTGCCTGGCTTCTTGCCCTGAGTGTGCCCCTCATTCTCTCTTTCTGGTTCTTTTCTTTCTTTCTTTCTTTCTTTCTTTCTTTCTTTCTTTCTTTCTTTCTTTCTTTCTTTCTTTCTTTCTTTCTTTCTTTCTTTCTTTTTTTCGAGACAGGGTTTCTCTGTGTAGTTTTGGTGCCTCTCCTGGCTCTTGCTCTGTAGACCAGGCTGGCCTCGAACTCACAGAGATCCACCTGGCTCTGCCTCCCGAGTGCTGGGATTAAAGGTGTGCACCACCACTGCCTGGCCTCTTCTTTTCTTTTTGAGCCTAGATTTCTCCTCCTAGTTATTCTCTCTGCCTAGCATCCCTGCCTATCCCTCTCCTGCCTAGCTATTGGCAATTAAGCTCTTTACTAAACCAGAGGCAAGGTGAAACAAATGCAACACATCTTTACGTAATGAAACAAACACAGCATAAACAAAAGTAACAGTCTTTACACAGTTAAAGTGATATTCTGCAGCATAAACAAATATAACATGTCTTTGCCCAGTTAAAATAATATTCCATAAGGATGGGGGTGGCTAGAGAGTAAGGTGCTGAACCCCCACACATGGGAAGCTCTGAAGACTTAAAGGAACAGTTGCCCAAGGAAATATTGTAGGAGGGAAGGTTGGAACTCACATACCTGCCTCTGGGGATATAGCTCAGTTGGTAGAGAGCTTGCCTACCATGCATGAAGCCATGGGTTCAATCCCTAGGGCTGCATAAACCTGGTGTGGTGGTTTATGTGTGTAACCCCACTACTGAGGAGGTGGAGACAAAAGGTAGAAGAGGTAGATGTTCAAGGCCACTTGAAGCTACCTAGTGAATTAGAGGCCATGCTGGGCTACCTGAGATTTATTTCAAAAAATGATAACCTTTGCTCTGGGTATGAGATGTTAGAACTGCATCTGGTTAGTGTGTCAGCACAAGTCAGTGGATGTCTGCAGGATAGTTCAACCATTTCTGGATGAAATCCCTTCAGTTCAAAGGAGGCCCTGAGTCAGAATCTAAATTCATCTCTGCATCTAGGATTGTCTTAGGGAGTATCTGGATTCACCCAAGCAACCCCCCAAAGCCCAATTTGTTTATTCACAGAAACTGTCAGATTAAGTGCACTGATTTCAACAAACCACTTATTTCCAAGAGAGAAGGAAACAGGCATGGAAGACAGATCAGTGTGAAAAAAAGTGCTTCCTGCTCGAGCCTGGTTCAATCCCTGGAACCAGCTTAAAAGCAGAAGGAGAGAATCTGTAGCAAGCTTTCTTTTTGGACTTTCTTGGACCACCACCCCACAAATAATGACACAGAGACTTACTATTAATTAATTGGCCTTTAGCTTAGGCTTTTTCCCAAATAGCTCTTACAACTCAAATCAACCTGCTTCCATTAATCTACATTCTGCCATGTGGCTTTTACCTCTCTTCCATTCTGTATTTCTGACTTGCTCTGCATCTCGCTGGTGTCTCCGCCCCTCTTCCTCCCAGGGTCATCTTTCTCTCCCAGGGAGTCCCACCTATTCTCTCCTGCCTTGCTATTGGCCATTTAGCTCTTTATTAGACCATCAGGGGTTTTAGACAGGCATAGTATCACAGCTTCACAGAATTAAACAAACATAAACAACATAAACTAAAGTAACACACCTTTAAAAAAAAAATTCTACAACAGTTATCTACTGAGTTATCTCTCCAGCCTCTGATATAACCTATTGATGTGGTTCAGCAAGGCCTGGAACTCATTATAAAATTCAGGTGAGCCTCAAACTTATGATCTTCCTGCCTCAGCTTTCCAAATACAGAGATTCCATGTGTGAGCCACCACACCCAGCTACATCATCTAATTTTACCATTCATTTATTATAAGTGTGTGTGTGTGTGTGTGTGTGTGTGTGTGTGTGTGTGTGCACAAAAGCAGGCATATGAATGTCATAGGATAACTCTATGGACTTGATTCTCTCCTTCCATCTTGTGGTGATATATTGTGTACCCTAACAAAATTTGCAGGAAAATCAGAAAACAGAACAAGCCACTAGATTAAACATAGAGGCCAGGCAATGATGACACACACCTTTAATCTTAGCACTCAGGAGGTAGAGATCAGTATGATCTCTGTGAGTTCAAAGCCACCCTGGACTATATGAGATTGACTCACTCTAGGAGAGAAACAGAGCCAGGCAGTGGTGGCACACACCTTCAATCCCAGTACTTGGGAGTCACACATCTTTAATCCCAGCACTTGAGATTTCATGCCTTTGCTTGGGAAGCACACACACTTTTAATCCCAGGAAGTGATGGCTGGGCAGAGAAAGGTATATAAGGTGTAAGGAGACAGGAACTATAGGCCTTTTCAGGCTGAGGAGTTCTAGAGGTAAGGGGTGGCTGTGGCTTGTTCCTTTGTCTCTCTGATCTTTCAGCATTTACTCCAACATCTGGCTGTGGGTTTTTATTATAAGACCTATTAGATTTTGTGTTACTGTTGGTTTTATGCAGTGGTGCAGTGTTATTCATTAAGCGGCACTGTTACCATGTGAGAAAAGCCACGAGGTATGACAAAATCCACTATCAGAGTTTTATTAGGAGAAGGGAGGGACAGAAGAGAATGTGATCAAGCCTATGGAAGATATGCAGGGAGTCGGGGGAGGAGAAAAAGGAGGAATCTGTGATCCACTTTTTATGGATTCCCCTGCACATGCACATATGGGTTTACAGAGTTATGCCTCGTATGCACATAGATTGCGTGACCACGCTGCACGCAAATTATGCGACCACACAGCGCACAGATTACCTAGGATGTAGAGCCCTGGAATGACCAGCATCTGTACAGTGCATGTGTGGTCATGTAGCTGGGGAAGTGGCCGGGAATTCCAACAGTTACACCACCTCTGTGTGAATTCCTGGGACTAATCTCCTTTCTAGGGCAGCTCTCTATGGAAGACCATATAGTCAATATCCAGATGCTCTGAGCAGGCGCAGGACCCTGATAATAGGGTTCTAGGGCCACCATGGTGCTCCACGGTCACTTCTTGCATATAGGAGGGGTGAGGCAGGGGATCCAACACTAGCTCCTTCACATCCGGCTAGTGTTGTACATCAAAGAATAGGATGCCAGTGCCTCCTGGGCAGATGGGGGAGAGAGGTCCTGTCGGGGCCTCTGGTCAGGCTTCAGCCTTAGCAGCTGCAACTCCACTAAGAAGATACAGTTATCCTGGGCTGCATCCCCTAGCCCTGGGCCCAGGTGCTTGGTCAGAAAGGTCATCACAGCTGTCAGGTCCTCAGGGCTCAGGTCTGCAAACAGCTGGCCTTGGCTAGGGTGTGTCTAGGGCTGGGTCATAGGAAGTGTGAAGGAGCCAGGTCCACCTAACTGCCTCTCAATTTTTTCCTCCTAGGCCTGTCATCAGGGCCCAAAATAGACAGAAAGAATGAAGAGATCCATAGCTAGACTCCCACCACCTCAGGCTCTGGTTCTGAGTGTAAATGGGAAATGGAAAGGCCAAGTGACAGAAAGGACCTTGGCAAGGGATGCCTCTCTGCATTGTTAGGGTCCTGGTCTCTGGATGGCACCATCAGAAAACAGGAGCCTGGGTAGAATGACAGGGACAGAGCAGGCAGGTACTGGGGTCAGACCAGGTGCAGGGGGCTTCAAGTGACTCATGGAGGTGCCTCTGTCCTGCTCCAAAACAACACACGTCAAGCCGGGGTGGGAAGTCATGTGGGCTCCCGGGTAAGCAACGGAGAACGGCTGGTAGGCAGCCAGCTGCAGTGCGTAAGGTCTAGGGCTCTTCCCTGCCCTCTCTTGGTTACAAGCAAAAGATGTATCTTGCCCTGCACAGCTGGATTGCCTCATTCCCACCTTCATCCTCTAGTTTGAAGCACTTCAGGCCAGCCCTCCTCCCCACTCAAGCTGTCAGCCCCCACTCCCACCCCACCCCCACCCCCACCAGAGCTTTGCTGCCGAGGAAAAGTAATGACCAGAAGTCCTGGGAGGAGCTGGGCTGCAGGGCTGAGCCTCGTCCTTTCACGGAAGCCTGAAGTTCTAGGCATCGGATAGGAGTGTGTGGTGTGCAGAGCAAGTTGGAAGCTGGGTACTTCCTCCATGGGAGCAGGGAGGACACACCAGGTAACTGGAACACCCTCCTGTCCCCTTGAGCATGATTGATTGGCAGACCAGGTCAGAGGTCAGGTGCGCCTGGGGCACTGACCTCCAGGTTACCCTTTATAGCCAGTGCTTGCAAACAGAAAATCCTCAGTGAGGGTGAACGTTCATTGTCAAGTTGATGGACCTGGAATTACTTAGAAACTAAGCCTCCCAGCACACCTGTGAGAAATTACTCAGCTTCAGAGCAGCAGGTGTGCTGACTATGTTAATTGAGGTTGAAGACCCACTTGAAAGTGGGTGGCCCCATTTCCTGGCTTTGGGCTGGGACGTAGGAAACAGGAAGCAGGAGCGTTCATTCTTTCCTCCCTGCTTTCTGACTATGGATGTCACGTGAGCAGCCGCTTCTAGTTCCTGAGGGGCTAACTTCCCTGCCAGGATGGATGGACTGATGGACGGACCGATGGACAGACCTTACCCTGAAGACAAACCCTTCCCTTATTGAGTCACTGTGATGGCTAAGGTTATGTTTTAAATTTAAATGACTGTGCTTAAGAGATCTATAAACAAAAGGGTCTCTGACCTGTCAGCCCCGTTTGCCCAAGGACAGATAACTTCCTGGAATGCTGGGTGGCAGCTGTTCTTCTAAAGCAGCAAGCCACATGTTGTCACTTCTGTAAACAAGCTTGCTTGCCCCAGCTGCACAGGATGTGCTTGAACACCAGTAGGCGGGACGTATGCTTGCCCCCAATTGGATGAAAGTGGGAAGTACATAGCCTTGTGGGTTTTACCTTTATAAGCGCCTGTCTAATGAAGTTCAGCACCATACCCTGGGAATCCTGAGTGTAGATCTGACCTGTGTCCATCATTTTGGCCAGCATTTAATAAAGTTTGCTTCAAGTTTGTCAAGCTTTATTATTATTATTATTATTATCATTATTATTATTATTACTATTGTTATTTAGGTTTTTTGAGACAGGGTTTTGGTGCCTGTCCTGTATCTTGCTGTATAGACCAGGCTGGTCTTGAACTCACAGAGATCTGCCTGGCTCTGCCTCCTGAGTGCTGGGATTAAAGGCGTGCGCCACCCCCCCCCCCCCCCCCCGCCCAGGCTAATTAATTTTTAATTAAAATTGTGGTAATGGTTTTATTCTTGCTCAGTGGGATTAACACCTCTTCAAGTTATTTTATCTCAGCAACAGGGGAAGTAAGCAAGATGCCCTCTGTCTCTGCAAGGGTTTCTATTGCTGTGCAGTACACCATGACCATGGCAACTTTTCTAAAGCAAAACACTTCATTGAGGTGGCTCTATGACAGTTCAGAGGTCCAGTCCGTTATCATCATGGCAGGAAGCAAGGCAGCATGCCGACAGACATGATGCTGGAGAAGGAGCTGAGAGTTCTTACATCTTGACTCACAGGCAATAGGAAGTGGTCTGAGACACTGGGTGTGTCTTGAGCATATATAAGAATGCAAAGCCTGCCTCCACAGTGACACACTTCCTCCAACAAGGCCACACCTCCTAATAGTGCCACTCCCTTTGGGGGCCATCTTCTTTCAAACCACCGCATCCTCTTCCAAGATGATGTGGAAGCATGGCACAGTGGCCCCCATTCCTCATGGCCCTTTGTAAGGAACACATGTAAGGCCTAGGGTGAACAACCCTGGTCAGGAGTGATAAGCAATAGAATGATGTAAGTAAACCACAAATGGAGTAGTGATAAGCTATAAGCTATGTGTGGAAGTAGGGATAAGATCAGAAACCCAGCCAGGAAAGAATATAAAAGATGAAGCCTCAGACCCGACCCACAGAGCTCGTCAGGCCCTCGCACGAGACGACTCTCCTCTGCCAAAGAGGTGAGATCCTGTCCCCAGTGCAGATGTGGCTGACCTGAGGGAGGCTGACCCAAGATCCAGAGGAACAGATTTGGCGAGTCAGGACCTGTACACCTGGAGAGGTACTCCTGCTTCCATTTGGAAGACAGGATGAATATTGCTTGTAATCTCACTGTGTGAATAAATGAGTGTTATACCAAGTCTGAATCAAGAGTGATTATTCCTCCCCCGTAACCGGGGTATGTGCTCGATTGGTTGGGGGCTTCTCTGCTAGGTGGTGGACATGTATGAGGCCACTTGTAGGGAATAAAGGTTGTGAGGGCCATATAAAGGTTCTGACAAAGATGCCAGTGTGGACATCCAATTGACTTGGTTAAGATATGGAATGTCCAGGTGTTGTACCCAGAGTCCTCCAAAGACCACCAAGAGACCAAATCCAGTGCAAAAGCAAAGAGTCTTTTTGTTGTTGCGAGTTAACCTGGGTCTCTGTCTGACCCAGCAGCTGAGCAGGAGAGACCCTGAGTAGCAATGAAGCGGGTTGTTTTGTTTCGTTTTGTTTTATTCGGTTTGGTTTTGGTTTTCCAGACAGCGTTTCTCTGTGTAGCTTTGCGCCTTTCCTGGAACTCGCTCTGTAGACCAGGCTGACCTGGAATTCACAGAGATCTGCCTGTCTCTGCCTCCCCAGTGCTGGGATTAAAGGCATGTACCACCACCGCCAGGCTCAAGCAGGGTTTTTATAATGGTTAGGGTAGAGGATCTGGGAGAATTCTGACTCTATATGATTACAAGTTCAGGATTGGTGCTTACTTCAAGTTAGAGATGCTTGGTTTGAACTGACTAGAGAGTTGCATCTGCAAGGAAATTGCCATCTCCTCTAGCAATCTATGTTATTGTATCTATTTTGCCAGCAGATCCATTTCTTCTGATAGTCAGACATCCCATTTTCAGCTGCAGGAAACTCATTCCCTCTGACAGCTGTGGCATACATACAATCTGTAACAGCAGAAGACATCCCTCAGGACACATGCGGTGCTTTGTTTAATATTCCAGTTATGTTATATCATAGCCTCTAGGTTATGGCAGGAAATGTCTGGTGTGCAGCCCCTAATTGTCTGGGTCTAGGGGCAGCACATCTTCTGATGAGTTTCCCAGGGCCTGCTGCCCCCAGTCTGACCCTTCTCTAAGATGGCTGAAACCCTGTCATCCTGTCAAAGGGATCCCTGAGTAAATAATAAACGTGACTGTGATGTAACTCGTGATGTAGCCAGCTCTGGCAAGAAGCCACTTTCGTGTGAAGAGAGTATGTCGCATCTGCCAGCAAGACCCCTGCACCTTCTTTAATCTCTCAGCTCATTCACCTTCCGTTCTTGGCCCCCAGACTCAGTTCCATCACCGCTGTCTACGGGACAGCCACATCCTGGGCAGAGGGACTGAGGGTTCCAGAGATGGGACCTGACTCCCTCGAATAGCTGGAGTGGGGTGGGGTTTATTTTTTACCTGGTGACATGTCCAGGGAGAGATGTTGAGGGGACCTGAAAGACCATGTGTCCGGCTGGCACCGAATGGGAGGCAGTTCTAGTCAGAGGCAAGAGATGAACCTGACAGCTATGAAGTGAGGCAGGGCAGGAGACCATGGGAAGCCTCCATGGCTGCTCAATGTCATTGTTGTAGGAAGATGAGAAAGAACCTGGATCTCAGTCCTGAGGCTAAGTCTTCGCTGAAGTCACCGTGTCACTGGCTGGACTTTCGGAATGCTGGTGGTGGTTCCTACTCCTTGTTCTTCATAGCTGTGGGCATGGGCTCTTTCCAAGGCTGTGAGAAACAGAAACTCTTCCAGTGGGATGGGATTTCCACACAGTTGTCATGTCCCCTGTCTGTCCATCTGTCCATCCATCCATGTGCCTCCCTCCCTCCACAGAGCAGCCCTCTGGTCCTTCAGGAAAGTGAGAATGGGCTTCCCTCTTCCTATTGGTTGAGGATAAGACCACTACTACAGTTTAAAGCCAAATCTGAAGCAAGCTTTAATTAAATACTGGCCAGGTGGATAGGCTCTGGCCAGGTCCATCTCCGAGTTTCCAGGAAATGGCCCAGAATCATGTATGGCCAGGGCTTCAGAAGGAAAACCCATAATTCATTGCATTTTCCCATCAGGACCAATCAAGAGCAACCATCGTGACATATTTCCTGCCTGTGAACCTCCTGCCCACATGTGATCAAGCACATCCCCTACAAATGGTCAAACAAACTTGTTTAGGGGAGTGAAAACATGTGGCTTGTTATCTCCCATACACAACAGCCTCCAGCATTTCAGGGACTATCTGTCCTTGGGCAAGAGGCTTGAAGACCAGAGATGTTTTTGTTTCATGAATCTCTAAGGCATAGTAATTAAAACTTAAAACATAACTTTGGAGCTCACAATCCGATTTTTGTATTCTGCAGTAGCTCTGGGGTTGGGGTGAGGGGCAGGACTGTATGATAAATATTGTTAATTGAAAACATGTTTTTGGAACACTTGGGGGAGCATTTGGTAAACAAACACAAAATATTTGATAAGTGATTTAGAAAACATGGCTGGGTGTAGCCTAGTTGGTGAAGAATTTGCCTAGCATGCACGAAACTCCTGCTCCATCTCCAAGCAGCACCAAAAGCAAGCAAGGCAGTGCATGGCTGTAATCCCAGCACTCGGGAGAATGAGGAGTTCCAGGCTATCCTCTGCTACATAGAGTGCTCAAGGCAAGCCTGAGCTACAGGAGACTTGGTCTTCATTTAAAAAAAAAAAAAATAGTAGACAGGAAGAGGGCGCCATGACAGACACACTTCTGTTATCTCTGATGAATTCCTTTGATCCTTGTTCATCTCCTTCCATGGAGGTCCCGAGTGGGTATGGAGGACACATGTAGTGAGAGAAATGGGGAAGGGCTTCTGCAGTAGAGAAAGTGGGGGTGGGGGAGTGGGGGGGTGGAGGGAGACTTTGGAGAGCTTCCCTAACATAGGAAAAGCAGGTTCCTGGGGAATTCTGAGGGACCCACTAATGAGAGCGGGGGATGAGGAACCAGGGCTTGGAGAGGTGACAACCTCAGAGAGGAGCCCGGTCCCTCCTCCACCACCCCATCGTCAAGGCAGCGGAAAGGGGCCATCACTGTGTCGTCTAGATGAAGCCTCACACTGCCACCTGGAGCAGCCCAAGTTCTGTTTGCAGAGACCTCTCTCTGCACGTGAACACAAAACACATCCAAGCAGAGAAGACAGAGTTTATTCCTGGGCCAGACGTGCATGACTCTGGCCCGGGATTTAGGTTGCCTTAAATAGCATATCCCAACGTGGAAACCATTTCCTGAAGTTCTCATAGTTACAGACCTAAAGAAAGTCATGACACTCTCAAGCACATTGATGGAAACATCAGGTTAACGGGATGCAGTGCAGTGGGGGAATCTCTGGTATAGGTTTCAGATCCTGGCCCACGATGTTATTTTTAGCTTTTGAGGTGTTGGGTGTTAGTTGTTTTCTAAGTGAATACATCTCCAAAGAGTGAGTTTGTTTGGTTGGTTTTGTTTTGAGACAGGGTCTCCTGTATCCCAGGCTGGTATTGACCTCACTGTGTGATGGAGAATGACCTTGAACTCCTGATGCTCTTGTCTCCACTTTCCAAGTGCTGGGATTGTTGGAGTGAGTCACCAGAGATACAGAAACCTGTTTCGAAAGAAAGAAAGAAAGAAAGAAAGAAAGAAAGAAAGAAAGAAAGAAAGAAAGAAAGAAAGAAAGAAAAGGTGCAGGCGGGTGGTGGTGGCACATGCCTTTAATCCCAGCACTTGGAAGGCAGAGGCAGGTGGATCTCTGTGAGCTCAGGGCCAGCCTGGTCTATAGAGTGAGTTCTAGGACAGCCAGAGCTACACGAAGAAATTCTGTCTCAAAAAACCAAAAAAGAAAAAAAAAAAAAGGAATAAAGTAAAGGTGTGTGTATAACTATGTATATCTGTGTATAGAATGTGGGTTTGATTGTGCATATTTGTGAGGCATATGTTTGTGTATGCATGCACCTGTTTGGTGTGTATGTACATGTGTGAATGTGTTTACGTGTGAGTAAATACATGTGTGTATATCTGTGAGTGTGTTTTGTGCTTTTGTGTAATTATGTTTGTATGTGTATGTACACATGTGTTTTGGGTGCATGGGTACATGTGCCACCTACATTTATGTTTTTGTTTATTTGTTCACAGTGTGCATGTACATTTGTGTGTACATGCATGTATGTGTGCTTGGCTCCATGTTTATCTTTGCATCTGTGCATGTTCTTTGTGTTTACTTATACACATGTGTGCTCATGTGTGCATGTATTTATATACACATGTTTCTGCCTCCATGAGTTTGTGTGTGTATGCTTATTCAAGTATGTGCCTGGTGAGCATGTACATGTGGGTGGATGTATGTGTGTGCATGTTGGTGTATGTCTGTGTGTGTGAGTATGTGAAAAGATGTCAGACAAAGGGCTGTTGTGGAAAAGGATAGTTTAGGACAGACAGACGTACTTAGCCAACACCTAATATCAACAGTCTGAAGTATGCAGGGACAATTTTTGGAAAAAATGGAGTGCCAAGGGCATAGACCTGGAAAGAGCTAGAAATCCCTGAAGTCTTCTTAGAAAGAACAGATTTCAAGGAGGAGGAGGAGGAGGTGTGGGAATTCCAGGCAGGAAGGAGTTCCAGGAAGCGCCCTCCTGCTTTGCATTGAAGATGTCACTCTGACATTTGCCAAAGCAGTGTCCATGGTCCATGGGTCACTAGTGGAAGGACAGCTGGTTGAAGGGCAGTTCCCTGTGAACAAGAATTAGATCCATGTGGTGCAGACCACTCTTTGGAGGAAGGGGTGTGTGCAGGTGAAGACAGAGAAATACTCCTGCCCGCTGGAGCTGCAGGGCCAGGCAAAGGCCGGGAACATGCTGGTCCCTAGGGAAGAGGTGGTCAGTATTGAGGAACCAGAGGCTCTGAGGAAGGAGGGCCACACGTTCCAGGCCAACCAGGGCTATGCAACAAGCAAGGCCATTCTGAGCTACGTACTGAGACCTTTCCTCAAAAGACCTAAAAATATAAATTCAGAAAGAAAATAGTGGATATTCCAGAGGAGCTGAATTGGAGGCTTTGCCTCCACAGGCCGGGGAGTTGAGAATTAACAAAAAGAAGAAAAGAAAGTAATGGGCATAATGGCACACACCTTTAATCCCAGCACTCGGGAAGCAGAGGCAGGTGGGTCTCTGTAAGTTCAAGGCCAGCCTGCTCTACATAGTAGGTTGTAGGCTATCCAGGGCTACATAGTGAAAATAATAATAAAAATTTTTTTAAAAGGACTGGAAATCCTCCTCACCTCTCAAGGTTTATCCATATCATGGTTTTCCAGCCACCCTATATACATTGTGTAAATGTACATGGCAATCAAACCGTTTACTGGGAAATCAGCCTCCTGGAAAGGGGATTGATCAGCAGGGAGGCTCTCTCTTTGATCAGCAATTGAACATGCTGTTCTCTGACTTGGAGCCTCTCCACACTCTCATCCCTCTGCCCCTGGCAACTTTTGTTTCTCTGTAAGATCAATGTAGACATCCCATCCTCTAGGACAGTGGCTCTCAATCTTCCTAACGCTGTGACCCTTTAATACAGTTCCTCCTGTTGTGGTGACGCCCGAACACAACATTATTTTCCTTGCTACTTTATAACTGTAGTTTTGCTACTGTTCTGAATCATAAAGTAAATATCTGTGTTTTCTGATGGTCTTAGGCGACCCCAATGAAAAGGTTGTTCAACCTCCCAGGGGTTTGTGACTCAGAGGTTGAGAACCATTGCTCTAGGAGGCCTTTCCCAACCCTTCACTATCCATTATGAAAAGAAAAAAGAGAATATGGATAGGATAAGATAAAAGGGAGATTATGTAATCTACTTTTTAAAAGGAACTACTTGTTTTAAATAAGATAAGTAATGAAAATTTTTTTGGTCTGAATTTATCAGATGTTACTGGACTGGGACATTGTTAATATATATAATAAAGTTTTTATCTGAATCTGTCAAATGTTAATGGACTAGACATCATTAATGTAATTTTTGGCTGTATATATTGTATATACTTATTGGATAGTTTTTCTTGTATTAGTTATAAGCTGTTTTATTTTTAGACAAAAAAGGGGAAATGTGGTGGTATTGTGTTCCCCAAAATATTGTGCACCCTAATAAACTTCCTCTATCCTTGATGATAACTGTTACTTTATGAGCTCTCTTTCCCCTGACTGTAGAAACTGTCTTGTCTATTGGTTACTCTCTTCTGTGTTTGGCACTGTATAGCTGGCTGGAGTCCCTGAGGAGAGGCCAGGAGAGGCCATTAGTGAGACTGAAGACTCAGTTGCATCAGTTCTTACCTCCATGTTCCTATCTTGAGTTTTTTTTTAATTAGTCTGTGGGGGGGGGGGAGGGGGACAGGGAGAGAGCCTTACAAAATCTAAGGAGGTGCCAGGCGGTGGTGGCGCACGCCTTTAATCCCAGTACTCGGGAGGCAGAGCCAGGCGGATCTCTGTGAGTTCAAGGCCAACCTGGTCTACAGAGTGAGTTCCAGGAAAGGCACAAAGCTACACAGAGAAACCCTGTCTCAAAAAAACAAAAACAAACAACAACAACAAAAAAAAACCCACAAAATCTGAGGAGGAAAGCCTTATTTTAGCTCATGGTTTCAGAAGGTCCTGTCTCTCGTGGGGAGGGCAGTGGTAGAGCACAGCAGCTCACATCGTGGTGGACCTGGAAGCAGAGAGAGCAGGACAGGAAGCAAACCGAGTCAAATGTCTCGGGGGCTCACCCGGTGGCCTACTTCCTCCATGTTGGCACCATGTTCCAAGTTTCTAGAGCCTCCCCAAACAATGTCACTATCTCAGGAACGCAAATCACGTATCTATGGACTCAAAGTGCTAGGGACCTGTGGTGGTTTGAATGTAACCGGCCCCATAATCAAAGGGAGCGGCACTGTTAGGAGCCGTGGCTCTGTTGGAGTGGGTGTGGCTGTGTTGGAGGAAGTGTGTCACTGCGGGGGTGGGCTTTGAGGTTTCCTGTGCTCAGGATCCCTCCCAGTCTCTCAGACCATTTTCTGTTGCCTGCAAGATGTAGGACTCGCAACTATTACTCCAGCATCATGTCTACCTGAATGCCACTGTGCTCCCCATCATGATGATAATGGACTGAACCCCTGAAACTGTAAGCAAGCCACCCCAATTAAATGTTTTCTTTATGAGTTGCTGTGGTCTTGGTGTCTCTTAGAAAGCCAAACTAAGACAGTACTCAAATCCTAAATCTATGGAGGACGTTGATACCCAAACCATAGCAGTGGCTTTGTCTGGTCTTGAACCCCTCATTCTTCTACCACAGGCTCTGCGTTGTGCTGGGATTATAGGTTACAACACCGTGTCTGACCTCTATAAATCTTTACCGCAAGAAAGACTTCCTCCAGGTACCTGGAGCTGGAATCTGGAACTGAACTTGGAGGCCTTCCAGAGGAGAGGCAGCTGGCACATTCCTCACAGCGGGTGTCTGAGTCTGCATCCTGGAGAAGGCATAGCCATGCTCTCTGTTCAGCCTCAGGGGCACCCTTGCTCAGCTTCTTCTCAGGACAACAGCTCTCCATCCTAAGCGCTCCAGATGTTGCTGGTACCAGTTCCTTCAAACCGTCAGGAGGTTGATCTTCACTAGCTGCTCCCTACCCCTACCATCTCATCAACCTAAGGCCAATACTGTAAGCAGTGCTAATGGTCTATAGAAGGGACTAGATGAGGTGGGGGCTGAAGACCCATTGCAGCCCTCCCGACTTGAGCTGGACTGAGGTTCTAATGGTCTAGATGTCCACTCCCCCCACCCCCACCACCATTGGTGGGCTAGGGAAGGTGATGAGATAGAGACACAGTCAAACACAGTCATGTTTTCGTATGGAACTGTGTGCTCGCGCACACACACACACACACACACACACACACACACTACCACATATACACACTCTGGCTCTTTGGTCTAGAGACAGGCATCAAGGGAATGTGTTTCAAGCGAACTGAATGGTGGTGGGTAGTGTTCCCTTGATTCCCTTCCCACTATCAGTGATGCTGCCAGAGGGCTGGAGATGGGACCATAAAAGGATGGTGTCTTAGTTAAGAATATCATCTCTGTGATGAAACACCATGGCCAAAAACAACCTGGGAAGGAAAGGGTTTATTTGGCTTACAAGTCTGTATCATAGTCCATCACTGAAGGAAGTCAGGACAGGAACTCAAACAGGGCAGGAACCTGGAAGCAGGAGCTGATGCAGAGGCCATGGAGGAGTACTGCTTTCTGGCTTGCCCCACATGACTTGCTCAGCCTGCTTTCTTTTTTTTCTTTCTTTTTTTTTGTTTTGGTTTTTCGAGACAGGGTTTCTCTGTGTAGCTTTGCACCTTTCCTGGAACTCACTCTGTAGACCAGGCTGGCCTCGAACTCACAGAGATCTGCCTGGCTCTACCTCCTGAGTGCTGGGATTAAAGGCGTGCGCCGCCGCCGCCGCCGCCGCCGCCGCCGCCGCCGCCGCCGCCGCCGCCGCCGCCGCCGCCGCCGCCGCCGCCGCCGCCACCGCCACCACCACCACTCAGCCAGCCTGCCTTCTTGTAGAACCCAGGACCACCAGCCCAGGGGCAGCATCACCCACAATGGGTTGGACCCTCCTCCATCAATCACTAATTAAGAAAATGCTCCACAGGCTAAGCCGGGTGGTGGTGGTGCACGCCTTTAGTCCTAGCACTTGGGAGGCAGAGGCAAGTGGATCTTTGTGAGTTTGAGGCCAGCTTGGTCTATAGAGTGAGTTCTAGGACAGCCAAGGCTACACAGGGAAACCCTGTCTCAAAAAACAAACCAAAAGAAAAAAAAAAGAGAGAGAGAGAAGAAAAGAAAAAATGCTCCTCAGGCTTGCCTACAGTCTGATCTCATGGAGGCATTTTCTTAATTAAGGTTCCCTCCTCTCCCACAACTCTGGCTTGCATTGTTGACATAAAACTAGCCAGCACAATGGGGACCAACAATGTATATTTAAAGGAGAATTTAATTCACTGGGTTGGAAGAATGGGGGTAATGATGTCAGAGCACACAACTGACCACACATCCCCTCGGCCTCCACCTCACCATCTGCTTGTTCTTCATCCTTCTCTGTCTGCCCTAGGCCCTGTTATCAAGGTAGCCAGCCGCTGTCCGCCCTGCGCCTTGCTGACATCTACCCTCCTGTTCTTTGGAATCTGTTTTCTCTCCACCGGCTGACTCCTTCCTTCCCAATCCATAGTTCCACATCAACCTGTGGGAGAACAGAGGATTGGAGCCGGACAGAGAGAAGGAGGCGAAAGGTTCCATAGTCTGAGCTCTTGAACACCTCATCTCTCTGTTCAGAAACTGAGCAGCAGGAAAAACTGTCCCCAGTACTTCCCCTCCTGGCCCAGCCTGGGATCTGGCCAAGCCAAGGCCCCCATTCCACTGCTTCTCATTCCCCCTCCTGTAAGAGAGACAGTGGAGATGGAGGGAGCGATCGGCTGGAGTCCAACATTTCCTCAGAATTGATAGAAGAAAGGCAGGGCACGGGCCGTACTACAGGCCACCTACTTCTTTAGGTCTCAAGAACTCCGGCTATCCACTCCCCACACACTGGATATTGGTTTAAAAAGAAAAAAAGAAAGGACAGCTCATGATCGGGCCCACTTATTTATTTTGATGAAGCAATATAGTCACATGGTTCAAAATTCAGTATGTTCCCAGAATGGCATGCAGTACCCAGTGTCTGCTCTCACCCATCTCCTCCCCGGAGGTAACTGGTGTTCCTCACTTCTCAATGCAGAAATAAACAAATATGCACATATAACCTCCTCGCTTTTAGTTTTTCTTTGGTCTTTAAAGTATTCTTTTATTTCTCTTTATATGTATGTGTCTGTGTGGGGGGGGTATGTGCCTGAGTATAGGTCCCCATGAAGAGGACATTGGCTCTCCTGGAGCTGGAGTTACAGGTAGTCGTGATGCTGGAAACCGAACTTGGGTCCCCTGCAAGAACAGTGTATCCACTCTTAACCACTGCGCCATCTCTCGGGTGCCTTTCTCTCATTTTTAGCAGTGCTGAGAATTAAGCCCAAGACCCTGTACATGATGGGCAAAAAAATATATCTATCTATTGTAAAGCTGTGCCTCGGAGCCAGGCAGTGGTGGCACATGCCAGTAATCCTTGCACTTGGGAGGCAGAGGCAGGTGGGTCTCTGTGAGTTCCACCCAGCCTGGTCTACAAAGCAAGTTCCAGGATAGCCAAGGCTGTTGCACAAAGAAATCTTTCTTTAAAAAAAAACAAAAAAAGATAAAAGAAAAACAAAAACACGAAACAAAATAGCTGTGCCTCGGGTACTCTACCACTGAGCCACACTTCTAGCCCTCGGTTTTGTGAGATAAGGTCTCACTGTGTAGCTCAGTCAAGCCCCCAGCATGGAGTCTGGGATGACAGCTGTGCACCATCACATCCCTCTATATTCTCCTCCCTTTAAAAACACGAGCTGGGAATGAACCGTAAACATTTCTACATGCCCCTTCCCTCTGAAGGTTACTTCCTACTCACATGGAATGGCATCTAACAGTTTTTAGCTTAGTTGGATTGCACTTGAAGACTGTGTCACAATGGGCCTGGCCTGGTCAGTCTGCTCGGGAACGATGCGCCTTGTTTCCAGTCACTTGGTGTTTCCTTGTACCCTCCCTGTCCAGATCTCAAGAAAGTCAAGCAGTGATGGGAAACCGTGAAAAGCAGGTCCCACCAAGCCATGCCTCTCTCTCTCATACTCATTTGCATGCTTGCCTCTGATTGGACGGCCCTTGGTTTGGGCGTGGCGTCTCAGGGCTTTCTGTTTCTCACCTTTGAGGTCAACACATGGTTTCTATTCCACTGCCCCAAAGTGGCTACTACAGGGCACAGAGGACGTAGTCATGCAGAGACATGGAATAAAATAACCATTTGTCATAATCCTAGCAACTCCGAGCCACCTGCTGTCTCTAGACCGAGTGCCGAGCAGGACTGTAGCGCGGGACAACTCCTACTCTTGATACGTGGTAGATGTTAGGAGACAAACAAGCTTGGTCCTTTCCAATAAGACGTTCCATTGCACCTTTGAGATTTCCACAGCCTCGGGGCCAAAGGAAGGGATTGCAGTTGAGAAATCAGGGCTGAGAGGACACGAAGGGCAGACGTCTCTTTGGACTGAGTGGGAAATCACAGAATGTAAGAGTAAGCAGGAATCCAGGAGGTGTGGGCAGGAGAGAGGAAGGAGAGATGGAAGAGGCTTAAGTGAAAAGGAGCGTGGACAGGGGTCCCCTTCACAGCCCGTCTCTGGAAGGTCAAGACTCAGGGAGTCCCTACTTTGGGGTCTCTAGAGAATTATCCTCATTGCAGAGTCTTCAAAGTGACCGTAAATTTTTTAATAAAAGCCAAAAAGAAAAATGAAGAAAGGAACCATCTGAAAAAGCCCATAGACTCCAGACTCCTAGCCAGGCTACTCGTCTCCCGAGGCAGGAACTCAGTACAGCCGCTCTCAACAAAGGCCAGTGTCCCTGTGGGTCGGGCATCATGCTCAGGATGTTCCAGGCAGGGAGAGAGAGACAGGAAGTGCAGCACAAGAGAGAGGAGACATCAGAGACGTGTGGACAGAAGGAACCAGACAGACCTGTACACTGCCAGCTGCTGCTCTCCGCACCTCTTTTCCCAGGGCCCTTGGCTAGACTGTCCATCCACGGGACACTTATTTGTGAATAAAGCCCGCATGGGAAAAGGCAGGGAGGTCTGGCGCACAGGTGGCAGTCTGGGACAAGCAAGCCAGGGGGTTGACCTCACAGGCACTGGCATTCTGGTCTCCTCGGAAATAGACGGAGTCGGCAGAGTAGATGGAGGGATCTTCATCAAAGAAGTTGTAGGGCCGGAGGAAGAAGCCCACCCCGTTCCCCACAGTCACGGTGTTGGGAACGTCTTCTGCATGTGGGATGTGCAAAAAACCAGCTGTTACCCAGGCTACCAAGTCCTAGCAGGAGAGAGAAAAAAAAAAAAGAAGAAGATGGTGAGGTTGACTAGACACAGCCTCCCTCCACAGTGGCCTGTTCACGAGTTCATAATTCTTGAATCTTTAAACAGTGTCTCCTTTGGATGTCCCAGAAGTCAAAACATAAAAAGCTCATTCCATTTCGGGAACAATGGCTGCCTCCTTGAGACTGGCTTGCACTTCCATCTCTGATATTTCCCATCACAATGCTTTTTGCCTGCTCACCCCAGAGGGTGATCACCATAGGCTACTTCTGCTTTTCTTCCCTAACTCTCTGAGCCCCCAGAGTGTAACTCAGGGAAGAACTGTGGAACCGGGGCATTCAGGCCTTAGAAGGTGGGAGCTGACTGACATGTAGAATGCACCCTTCGAGGCAGGGATGGAAGCTGTGATCTGTGTTTTATCTCTGGTAACTTCTAGCCCTCTGTGAATCCTCAGGCCTGGAAACGGCTCAGTTGACCAAGCTGGGACTTGGAGGGCTTTAGGACCCAGTAGTTAGCACATGACTTCTTACCTCTGGGAGAGTCTCTCTAGGGCAGTGGCTCTAAACCTGTGGATCACGACCCCTTTTGTGGGGTCACACATCAGATATCCTGTCTACCAGATAGTTATAGTATGATTCATAACAGTAGCAAAATTACAGTTATGAAGTAGCAATGAAATAATTTCATGGTTGGGCGTCACCACAACGTGAGGAGCTGTACTAAAGGGTCGCAGCGTTAGGAAGGTAGAGAACCACTGATCTAGAGGTAATGATCCCATCCAGTAACATGCAAAAGGCAGACAGACTCCTCTTCTGAGGAGTTCGTTTGGTTTTCAGGGACCCGTCTGTAAGCAGGTGAAGCTCATCCTTGTACCCGATCTCTGTTCATGCCCTCACCAGCTCACCTGCCCAGCGATGGTCTCATTATTGATGAAGTCAGTGAAATCCACAGTGGGGGTCCATGGGTCATTCTGGTTGAAGATGCTGGAGCTTCCAGGCTCCTCCTCCTTCCTCTGCGTCACAGCCAAGTGGTACCTAGAAGGGCACTGGTTAGGTTTCCACGGCCGCCAACCCCATCGTGACACCCATTTATGATGGAGGCAAGCTCTGTGCTCTGACGGGCTTCCATACGTACTCACACAGCAACGCCAGCCCGTAGAACTCCTGACACCCCACCGAAGGGTCACGTCACACCCCTGCCATTTCACAGTACAACCCTCCCCTACCACCCGGAGAGAAGAAAGCTCTTCCCTGGCTTAGGTCCTCCAAGGTGGAATGACACCCTACCCCGCCCCTTGTGCCCAGAGACAGGCAATGTTTGAAGCGGTATGAACTGTTTCCAGGCATCCTCTGCTCCTGATGCCTCCCAGGGCTCACCTCCCCAATCTTCTCGGACCCCCCGCCACTCACCTCCCCCAGCTGATGGATTTCTCTATGGGGCTTCCCTGAGGCAGTGGCTCCCCAGCAAAGCTGACTGTCTGGATGCGGTAGCCTCTCCTATGACCCCACTTGTTGCTGTGGTTACTGGCCAGGTACAGGTAGCGTGGGGTGGCACCCCCCAGGGGGAAGGCAGCCTCCTCTTCCGTCTCCAGTAGTTTCCGGGTCACCTGCAGCCTCTGTATCTGGTACTCGGGACTCCAAGGTACGTTCATGGGGACAAAAGCCATGTCCTCTGCCCAGGCCCAGTTATTCAACCCTGTGTGAAGCGTATATGGGCAAGTCATTCGACCACTCTGGACATTTCTGGCATCCACCTGGCTTCCGAGGAGGGACCAAAGGGCACCCCAGGAGTGACTGGTTCTTTGCTTCCCTCCTTGTCCCAAGATCTCCCCAATCCTTCAGACAAAACTATCAAGCTGTAAATTGGAATATTCAGGTGCCGGAGATCAGGCTCAGCAGTTAAGAGTGCATACTGACTGCTCTTCCACAGGTCTGGAGTTTGTCTCCCAGAACCCATGCTGAGCCGCTCGAAAGTGCCTGGAAAGAACTCCAGCTCCAGGGGGATCCAACGCCTTAGGTTTCCAGGGGCATGTACAGCTCATGTACACAACCCATAGACACAGAAGTAACAACAAAAACGAAATCGGTTTGTTTGTGTTTGTGTTTGTGTTTTGAGACAGGGTTTCTCTGTGTCACCCTGGCTGTCCTGGAACACACTCTGTAGATCAGGCTGGCCTTGAACTCAGAGATGAGCTTGCTTTGGTTTCTTTCTTTCTTTCTTTCTTTCTTTCTTTCTTTCTTTCTTTCTTTCTTTCTTTCTTTCTTTCTTCCTTTTCTTTTTAATTTAGTGGCCTGTGCTTATCCCTGAGGACAGAGTTGAATAAACTGTGTCATTACCCTCAGTCTCTCACAGGCTCACAGGGGTCAGAGAATCCACAGCCTGGCCCTGTAGGGTGAGGAGGCCTGAGTGAAACAGGGTCAATGATCCAGGAATATAGGTGCAGGCAGGGACAGGATTTCCTCAACCCCCAGGACACCATTTCTATCTACCCTTAAAGGATATCATCAAAAGAAATGTCCTGCAAGGGCCTTCTAGGTAGGAGTAACGCCTGAATTAAACCAGAAAACCTGTGGACTATGTGCCCAGGCCCTGGGAGCATGTGGGCACAGCCACAGCAGAGCACCGGGGAGACCCTCGGGGTGGGCAGAGCTGGCAGAAGGGAAGTCCTTCTGCAGGTGACATCCTGCAGGTGCCGAGAAGTCGGCAGCTGCAGCTGCAGCAGGCTGGTATGCGTGGGACAGCTCTCTGTACACAGAGGGGACCCCAGAACTAAAAGCATCAAGAGTGGGCTGACACTGGGCAGTGGTGGTGGCGCACACCTTTAATCTCAGCACTCAAGAGGCAGAGGCAGGTGGGTCTCTGTGAGTTCAAGGCCAGCCTGGTCTAGAAAGCGAGTTCCAGAACAGCCAGGGCTATACAAAGAAACCCTGTCTCAAAACACAGGAATGGAAAGAATGTGACTCTGTGAGAACTCTGAGCTATTTCATATTCAGAACAGAAAAAAAAAAATCAGGTGATGATTCATTGTAGGGGAGGAAAAAGGGAAAGATGATCTTCAGGAAATCATGGAGCCTTGGTTGTCTGTGTGACCAGAAACTCCAAGAGCCTTCTAGAACTCTCCACAGTATTTACTGGACCACTGCACTGAAGTGAATGGCGTCCAGAAAGAAATGAAAAACCAGGGAAGAGGAGGGCCTGACTCCCGAAGAAATGCAGAGGAATGGTTGTTCCAGGCCTGACTTGCATGCACAGGGACTCAGCAAACCCAAACACATCCTCCAGCACTGCCACACCACAGGCCAGACAGAGCTGAGCTGGAAAACGAACAGCTGCTTGCTTGAACAGAGGCCCATGTAAGCTCAAGAGACTCTGTGAAAGCAGATCCTGCCTTCTCCCTGAGCTTAGCCATTCCCAAGATTTCCTAAGGAGGTCACACGTATAGAAACTGGCAGCTGCCGGGCAGTGGTGGTGCATGCCTTTAATCCCAGCACTTGGGAGGCAGAGGCAGGTGAATCTCTGTGAGTTCGAGGCCAGCCTGGTCTACAGAGTGAGATCCAGCACGGGCACCAAAACTACACAGAGAAACCCTGTCTCGAAAAACCAAAAAGAAAAAAAAGAAAGAAAAAGAAAAGAAAAGAAACTGGCAGCTTTGCACCCAGCTAGGCAGCTAAGATCCAAGTAAAACCCCATTGCCATCTCTCTCCCAGTCAGCCCAAAAGGAAACCTGAAACCCCAAATCTTTCTTTTGTGAATGACACTTACTCCCCTCCTGGAAGACCCTTCTCCCCATCAGGATATCTTACCTGCCACATCCAGGTCCACTTTGTAGTGAGCACTGTGGGCGTGCACCGTACCCAGCGTGTGCTCCCCAACTCGGTTTCCAAACCTTTCACCAGCACCAAAGAAGAATGCTGAGCTGATGTAGCCCGTGGCATGGAATTTGACTTCTATGGCCCCGTTGGGGTGGAAGATCATGTCCCACACATAGTCATAATTGAGCAAGGTAGCCACAGATCTGACCACGAGCACGGTCTCCGCAACACCCCCAAAATAGTGGGAGTAGTAATCTGAGTGGTGTCGCCGTAGCGGGAGGCCCTGGTTCTGTTCAAACACACAAAATGCATCGCGTAGTGTCTTGGGGTCCTGAGATTCCTGAAGGAAATGCCAGTCCATGTAGGTGGCGAGGTAAGGACAGTCCACCCCACGGGTCAGGGAGGTAGAGTATTTGCCAATGCCAAAGCTGCCGTCCATATAGCAGGTCGTCATTGCTGCTGGAGAATTGCCACCATACAGGGCTATGGCCTCCTGGACACTGATTTCATAGGCCACTCTCTCCCCTTTAAAGCAGATATCAAAGACCCTTGGGCCACTGAAAGCTCCAAGGCCAAAAGAGAAAGTCCACAAAGAGGAGGCCACTCGACTCCCCTGGACACTGAAGCGGGGTCCCTGGGGATGAAACTGCAGGGGGGGAGCTGGACCTGGTGGCACTGAGGACTTTAGGGACCAGGACCCACCGGTGCCATTGGCTGGTACCACCACCACATTTACCTGGCCGGCCTCAAAGTGGTCCTCCAGATTAACCAGACTCTCAAAGTAGCGGCCTTGATAAAATACCTTCCGGATGGTCCATAGGGCAGGGTCCAGGGCCTTGTGGTCTATCAGCAGCTCCAAGCCAATAGGGTGTAGGTAAAAACCAGTCCCTGAGAGGTTGTAGTACAAACCGAACCAGGTGGCCCGGTCCCCTGATTGCAGACCACGGGGGGCTGAAGTCATTTTTAGCAAGTTGTGTCCCCCATGTTTGTAGAAACAACAATGATGGAGGAGCCCAGAAATCTTGGGCAGCTCTCTGCGGAAGACCATTTGCTCGATATCCATATACTCTCTGGCTAGCACAGGACGCCGGTAATAGGGAATAGGGCCACCATGTCGCTCCACAGTCACATCCCGCATGTAGGATGGGTGAGGCAGGGGCCCCACCACCAGCTCAGTCACATTGGGCTGGGGTTGTGCACCAAAGAAGATGATGGCCAGCGCCTCCCGGGCGGGCGGGGGCGCCCCTCTGTCCAGGTGGGCCAGGGCTGCAGCCTTAGCAGGCAGCTGCAGCTCCACTGAGAAGACGCAGTTGTCCGAGGGCCGAGCCTGGGCTGCATCCACCAGCCCTGGGCCCAGGTGCTTGGTCAGAAAGCTCATCACAGCTGTCAGCTCCTCGGGGCTCAGGTCTGCAAACAGCTGGCTCTGGCCAGGATTGGTCCAGGGCTGGGCACTGGGAAGAATGGACGGACAATGGAGAGGTTGGCCCAGGCCACCTCCATCTCCGCTCCTACCGGCTAACAAGACACAAACCAAGGCAAAAATGGTGATGACAGCCAATGCCAGAAGCACCAGGGTGGTCTTCTGGGTCATTGTTCTTGAAGACGGACAGGCTTTTTAGCAGAAGTGGACTCTCTTGGTTAGGAGTCTGGACGCTAGCAGAACGTCTTTGTTTTCTGATGCTTTTGCTGAGGGTGGGGAGCAGGGAGGCTGGAGCCGGAGCTGGGAGGCGGGTCTGAGCTGGCGGCAGTGATATCCACAGACCTTACATGGCTTTGTCCTCCAGCTTCCAAATCAGACTCTGCTCTCTGGGTCAGGGTTTGGGTTGAGAGAAGGGGGAGGAATCCAGCCTGTGCATGGAAACCCACTACCAGTAAGGAGTGGGGTCCGCTCCATAGGCCTGTGCCCCTCCAAGTTCCTCCCCAACTCCCACCTTCCTAGGGCCAGAAGCTTTCTCTGCTTTCTCTGTGAAGTATTCTTTTGCCAAGGAAACCCCCACTTCCAGCCTCTTTCCCAAGAAACATTCCTTGGCCAGGTCTACACTCCCTCCCTGCGGATCTTTCTGTTGCTAAATTTCCTTGGCTAGGGTTCTTAATATTCTCCTGGGAACTCCACAGGCTTTAAAAAGCCAAAGAGAATAAACTCAAGTCAAAATTTTGCAAACCGTTTTATTATCAATTACACATAACAACCATTCTTTTTAAATACACACGCATAAGATAAGGCCTGGTATAATGTGAACCCCAGCAAGTTTTGAAATGGTAGGATTTGTGGTATTTTGTTTGAGTATTCCAAAAACATTTTTAAAATAAATTATCATTTAAATAACTAGGAGGAGCCGGGCGCAGTGGTGCATGTCTTTAATCCCAGTAGAGTGCAGCGGCAGAGGCAGACAGATCTCTGCCAAGTTGAAGCCAGCTTGGTCTATCTGGCAAGTTCCAGGACAGCCAGGGCTACACAGAAAGACCCTGTCTCAAACAGAAACAAACAAACAGCAAAACAAAACACAGGAGGCAAGAATCAACCCTGAAGAGGAAACCCAAGGGTTTAGTGTGGAAAGAGGCTGTTTTCTAAGGAACAGAGTGGGGGGGACCTGGGGAGGGGCAGGCAGGACAGAGGAGGTGCATGCATCTCCTTCCCTGGGGTCTTAACCACACCTCAGGCCTATAAGCCTTCATAAGAAAAGGAGGGCAAGTTAGGGGCACAGGCTGCCAGCTGTGGGGCACAGGCCACAGGGTTGACACTGCAGAGTCCCGCATCCTGGTCCCTCTCAAAGTAGACACTGCCAGGGGAGAGGATCGAGGGATCTTCATCGAAGAAATTGTAGGGTCGGAGCAAGAAGCCCACGCTGTTCCCCACAGTCACTGTGTTGGGGATATCCTCAGCATGGGGGATGTGCAGGAAACTGGCTGTCACCCAAGCCACCAGATCCTGTAGGAAGAAGAGGGAGGCCTTTGGAGGCAAAGACTCTCCTCTTAGCTGCAGTTTCTCAAGCCCCAGCCTGGCTTCTGCCTCTGCCAGCCAACAGAACACCTCATGACCTGTGAAGGGAGCTGGCAGTGTGCCAGTGTCCTGACTAATTCCCCCCCCCCCAGGAGGGATGACCTGTACTGGGCAGAGGCTGGATGGCCAAGATGCCAGGAAAAGAGAAGGCCTTCTCCTCTATCTCTGAAGCCACCGACCTCTCCTAAGAGGGTTTCATTGTTGATGAAGTCAGCAAAGGCCATCTTCGTCGGGGTCCGCAAGTCATTCTGGTAATAGATGCTGCTGCTGTGGCCCTCTTCCTCCTTCCTCTGGGTCACCACAAGCTGGTATCTGACCAAGAATTATAAGAAGGTAATGTTGGAAAGATCAAAGCTTTACTGGCCTTCAAGCCCCTTGGCTCAGATTCTGAGACCATTTCCTATCCCACATCTACTTGAATCTGAAGGCAGGTCCAGTGTCCGTGAGTGCTTCTGGGGGACAAAGTCCTTCCCTCCCACCCATGCCCAGGGCCCTCCTCACCTCCCCCAGCTGAGAGCCCTCTCCACGTCGCTCTCCAAAGGTACATGGATACCAAGAGGGCTGTGGACCTGGATTCGGTACCCGCGCTGGTGGCCCCAGGCATTGGTCTGGTTGGTAGCCAGGTATAGGTATCGAGGCAGGGGGCTCCCCCAGGAAAATGCGGCCAGGTCCTCCCTGCTCAGGACCTGCCTGGTCAGCTGTAGGCGCTGTAGCTGGTGCTCCGGGTTCCAGGGAGCTGCTACAGGCTTAAACACCGCATCTTCAGCAACCACCCAGTTTTTCAAACCTGTCAGGGTAAGGAAAGGGAGAGGTCTACCCTGGGGTGAGGTTGCTAGCACAGGCTGCTTGGTCTCGTCTTGATACCTGTATTTCTGGCCTGACCGAAGGCATCCGCGTACCCTGTGCTGGGAGTCCTGCGCTTAGGCAAGTGCTAGCCTGGTTTCTTCCAACCCACCGTTTCAATCGGATAACCATCAGTCACATGTGGCTACATATATTAAAAATTCAGCTCTCCAGTCATACTAGCTGTATTTAAAGAGCTCAGTATTGCTAAGCATAGTGGTACATACCTGCAATCCAGCACCTGGGAGGCAGAGGCAGGAGATGATTGCAAAGTCAAGGCCAGACTGAGCTACATAGGGAGCTCCAAGATAATCAGGGCTACAGTGAGACCGTCTTTAAAAAAGAAAAAAAAAAAAGGAGAAAAAAAGGAGTATGTCCGAAGCCAGTCTACTATTCAGAGCAACACAGTTTGAAAAAAACCGCTTGGCAGTCACATACAGCTAGAGACTTTTATAGCCAGCCACAACACAGAAGGCCCTATTAGCATCAGCCTACATAGACCCTAGAACAATTTGCTTCTGACTCTCACCTTCTGAATCTCTGTGGCAAGCACAATATTGTTTTATGCCTCTGTTCAATACACGGAAAAGCACATATGCTGACTGAAACATTCCTGTGACTACGAGAGACCGGAAGCGACCTGGAAAACCCAGTCCTCTTCCACGGCCCCTGCATATTCCTCCCAGCTCTGGGACTCCATTCTCTCAGCACAGGGGACGCTACTGCCAGTCTTTCGGAAGTAAGCGTCACGGCTTTCTACTACCAAGGAGCTTCTCGAACCCTAGCATGCATCCAAACTCTGCATCTCCCAACACAGTACTTGGATCACTTTTCCCTCAAGGGTCAGGACATTTGGTTCCCTTAAATGTGACCATGATACACACGAGAAACCTAGTATCTGGCAGCAGGCTCTTTTATGCCAAAAGCTGTTGAGAATTTTCCAATTGGAGAGTCACAGTCTAAGTATATCAGATTATAAACTATGGCCATCATGTATTAACATGCTCTCCTGCTCCTAACCACGCCCCACCAAAAAACCACCACCAAGTATAGTGTGCAAGACACACATGCCAGGGCTTCATGCTCAAGAGAATGTTTCACAGGACATACACTTTGTCAGACATTACGCTCGGGCAGCCACTTCCTGTTCCATCTCCACTGCCTTCCTCAGTTTCCCCAACTGTGAAATTGAGGTCTGGTAGATTTTTCTTTCTGGGTCCACATCTGTGCTTTATGAGCTTGCTTTCTCTCCTCCACAAAATCTGCATTAGCAGCAAGCTCCAGACTTGCAGCCAGCCTATCCCAGGCTTGCTGGAAGAGGGGACTGTTCATAGTGATGACAGGAGAGGGTGGCCTTCCCCACAGCGGGTCACTAACCCAGAGCTACACCCAATCCCGACACTTTCTCTCCCCACATATACAACACAGCATCCCTACTCCTACTGGAAACTCAACCTGACTTTTGGTTACCTCTGCTCAGGTCCATGCCCCACCCAGCCACCCTAAGCTCAAGTAGCCAAGTGCTGGCCGGCTCTAGCCTCATCCAATTCCCATGGGGTCAATTCACCGACCCGGAGGGTCCCTCGAGGTAAGGGAGCCTGCCTGGCATAGCCATTCCATGTCAACTAGTTCCACAACTGGGGGGAGGGGCCAGAAGGTGGGAGCTGGGCAACCGAAACCTCCTCATCTTTGGCCAGATACCCAGCTGTGATGGCAGTAGCACTCAGACAATCCTCCCTTCCCCTCCTGGCAACCAGAGGGCTTAGAATGTCCTCTTCACCTCTCAGATTGCAGCCCGATCTGGGGGCTTCCTGCCCTACTCCTAATCTTCAAGCCTCAGCCCAAGAACTCACCTGCCACATCCAGGTCCAGTTTGAAGTGGAAAGCGTGTGTGTGCACTGCCCCCAGCACTCTCTCTCCCACGCGGTTCCCAAAGAGGAGGCTCTCCGTTCCTCCACTCAGGAAAGCTGTGTTGATATAGCCCGTGGCATGGACACGCCCTTCAAGCGCCCCATTTGGGTACAACATAAAGTCCCAAATGTAATCATAGTTGCCCACTGATGACACTGACCTGACCACAAGGCTCGAGCTGGCCAAACCACCATAGAAATGACCCCCAATGTAATTGTGGTGCCTTCGAAGGGGTAGTCCCTGGGCCTCCTCAAATACACACACAGCCCCTGGGAGCAGGCGGACTGCCCCTGTACCTGTTAGTACATGGATGTCCATCATTGTGGATTGATAGGGGCAGTCCACCCCCCGAACCAAGGCTCGGCTGTTTCGGCCAAGCCCATAGCTGCTGTCCAAGTAACGGATCATCATCGTCTTGGGGGAATCAGCACCATAAACAGACAGGCACTCTTGGACACTGACTTCATAAGCCACACGCTCACCCTTAAACCGAATATCAAAAAGTCTCAAGCCAGTGAACACCCCATGACCGAAGGCAAATGTCCAGAGGGGGGATACCACTGAGTTTCCCTGTACACTGTACTGGGGACCCTGGGATGAGAACTGTAGAGGAGGAAGAGGGGGGTCTGGAGTGACTCGAGACCTCAGGGAGGAAGCCCCATTTGGTTTGGGTAGAGGGACCTGAACCACTTCTAGGTGGCCAGCCTTAAATTCCCATTCCAGTTGGGCCAAGTCTGCATAGTAGTGCCCAAAGTAGAAGACCTGCCGGACCACCCAGTGGGCAGGGTCCAGGGCCGTGTGGTCCAGCAGTAGCTCCAACCCCACAGGGTGAAGGAACATTCCAAGACCTGAGATGTTATGGTAGAGGGCTATCCAGGTAGCCCGGTCCCCTGAACGGAAGCCACTAGCAGAATGCAGAGGTGCCAACGTGGAGCCATTGTAGTTCAAGACAGAAGCCAGAAAGGTGGGTGCCTTTGGGAACTCCACTTCTTTCAAATACCTCCAAATCTGCACATACTCAGCTGTCAGTGTGGGGCGCCGGTAATAGGGAATAGGGCCACCATGTCGCTCCACAGTCACATCCCGCAGGTAGGATGGGTGAGGCAGGGGCCCCACCACCAGCTCAGTCACATTGGGCTGGGGTTGTGCACCAAAGAAGATGATGGCCAGCGCCTCCCGGGCGGGCGGGGGCGCCCCTCTGTCCAGGTGGGCCAGGGCTGCAGCCTTAGCAGGCAGCTGCAGCTCCACTGAGAAGACGCAGTTGTCCGAGGGCCGAGCCTGGGCTGCATCCACCAGCCCTGGGCCCAGGTGCTTGGTCAGAAAGCTCATCACAGCTGTCAGCTCCTCGGGGCTCAGGTCTGCAAACAGCTGGCTCTGGCCAGGGTGTGTCCAGGGATGAATTCTGGGAGGTATGGAGGGACACCGAGGAGGCTGGCTGGAACTGCTTTGCCTGGTCAGCAAGACATACGCCAGAGCAAGGACAGTAAGCAGAGAGAGCACCAGGAAGGCCAGCAGCACCTTGAGATTCATGGCTGATGCTGAGCTGCAATCAGTCCCAAGAGCCACTCTTTTCTGAGTCTGACTCCACGGCAGGGCTTATATTCAGCATGGTGGAGAGGAATGGACAAAACTCCACCCATGGGCTGGACAGAAAATTTCTGTCCTGTGGTTTGGCTCAAGATGTTCCTTCCACAGGCACAGCTTGTTCCTTCCCTAGACTCCGACTGCTAACTATGACATTCCATCATTTAGACAACTACCTTGTAACCTTCACCAGTTCTGAGAAGGCGACTCTGATGTACAATCCTTTCCTTGTGTGTAACACAAGTTCTGGTAAAACGCCTGTCTGGCAGAATGACGCCCCAACCAGCAGATCCCGGATCCTCTGCCCAGTTCAGTGTTAAGCACTCAGCTCTACCTGGAACCTAATGCAGTACCTGACATGGGAATCTCGGGCCTTATTCTATCCAGTCAGTGAGAAAATATTGGTTGTGGTTCGGGACTTCGTGTTCAGATTTGTACAATGAACTCATCTAAGTTGTATAGCCTTAAAGGAACTACTTATCTTGAGTTTCTTGCTTATAAAGGCACAGTGGGGCATGGTCACTTATGTCTACAATCTTAGCACTCAAAGAAGATTATTGGGAGTTCAAGACCAGCTAGACTACACAGTGAATTATAGGTCAACCTCAGTGACAACCTGTCTTAAGACATAAAACCTGCCTAAAATAAAACATAAAAGTATTCTATACATTTTGATTAAAATGTAGTAATACAGCCAGACGTGGTGGCACACGTCATTTAATTCTAGCACTCAGGAGGCAGAGTAGGTGGATCTCTGAGTTCAACGCCAGCCTTGTTTACAACGTGAATTCCAGGACATCTAGGACCGTTACACAGAGAAAACCAAAAAATAAAATAAAATAGCTGGGTGGTGGTGGTGCGTGCCTTTAATCCCAGCACTCAGGAGGCAGAGGCAGGCGGATCTCTGAGTTTGAGGCCAGCCTAGGCCACAGAGTGAGTTCCAAGATAGCCAGAGCTGTTAAACAGAGAGACCCTGTCTTGAAAAACCAATAGAATAAAGTAAAGTAAATGTGGTCATACACACAGGTGCTCAGTAATCCCACAGGGAGGCAGGCACAAGCTGCTTGCTAGCTAGTGGCACACTAAGCTCTGGGACAGAACAGATAGATGTCCCTTCCTTGCTGGCAACCTTAAAGCTCTGCAGACAAAGTCTTACTGGAAAAGGGGAGGGTATTTTATTTCAGAGGGACATGAGCCTCCTATGAGCCCTTTGAGTCATTTTAAACCAATCCCTGGGGTCCCCTCAAAGAAGTTCAAGCATTATGTAGAAAGGAAAGTTATTATGACGGAAAAAGGAAAACTAGACAGGGCGAGCCTGAGACGCTGTTCCCACACGGAGCCACAGCGACCTCTGCTGGTAGCTCATGGGTATCACCGGGAAGGATGGACAGAGGCAGCCTCAGTTCCTGGAAAGGCTTTTACAGAATTCAGCTTCAACACAAAGCAGGAGCCACCTCCTCCCTGGTCAGAGGCTTCACTCCTGCCACCATGATGAGAAAAGGAGCATTCAATAGCAAATGTACACACAACAGATTGGCCTGAGCATCTGTGAAAGTGGGTGTCTGAATGCTCACACATGCCCACTATGTCCCTTCGTCATCAGAGTACCGCACCAGGGCCTGCAGCTTTAGAAAGAGGTCAAAGTACCTGTATTTTTAATAATTTCTTGACATGGTAAAAGAATTGTACATTACAATCCAAGGGTGGTGGGGTGAGGAGGGGCAGTGGACAGTCAAACAAAAAGGGAGGCCGAGAAACACATGGCGGGAGGAGGGGAGGGCTCAGCTGAGGGATCTGAGGGTGGGTAGGAGTACTGCCCAACTAAAATGCAATTGGTTTGTTACTGAGCACTATTCATGGGAAGAGAGCATCCTGACTCCTCCTTTCCTATCGAATACTGGGAGTGAAAATGATGCATCCCAGGTGGAGTATGATTGAGAGTTGGAAGACAGGAATAAAAGCCAGAGAGACACTGAGAGTCACTGGCAGGTTAACTGCAGATACCAACTCTCACTTAAAAAGCTGGCGGTTGATGGGGTTAACACAAAAGCTGTAACAAGTGGTATCTCTGGAAGATTCGAAAGAGGAGACAACTCTTCTATGGGTTTGACCTTCGCAGCATATTTATACACACACACGAACACACACACACACATGTGCACGTGTGTGTGTGTGCACAGACACATACACACGAATTTCTGCTTTCCCTGGAAGCACAATACTATAAATATGAGAACTCTTTCCCAAAGGGAAAGCACAGCGAGGGTCAGCAGCCTCTGGACCGCACAGCTGCCCACACCCTAGCTGATGCACAAGCAGGCCTGGCAGAAGGGCAAGGGGGGCCAGAGGGCCAGCTTTTGCATAACACAAAGGAACCCGAGTCACAGAGGGAAGGCAGGCCTTCGGGAGCCCTCTGCTCCTCGGCTCTCCTTCAACTCACCCTGGGCACCAACGGCTACATTATCAGAAGAGAGGGTAGTCCTGGGACTTTGCTGGGTGGACGACTAAGACAACTGTCACCTGGTAAGGTGTTGCGTGTGTGACAGGGGCTGAGGGGACAGTGGTGCAGGAAGGAAGGCTATGTTCTATAAGGGAGCAGGAAGCATGTATACATGTCCCTAGGCGTGTGTACATGCGTACACATGTATATGTGAAAACCCCAGTTATAAAAACATCCAAAGGAGCTCTAGGGATGCAGCCGAAGGCCTAAGGTATCCCTTGTCATGGTCAGGCTCAGGTGGGATCGAGACGGGTGGAACGCCCTGAGGCATCACCAGGGCAGCTGTGGTAGGGAGGACCCAAAGTCCCCCAGAAGCGAGACACTGGCCTCGTGACAGGAAGAGATGTCCCTTCCACCGCCACCCCCCAGTTCCGAAGACACCTAATGCTTTCCCTAGGTCCTCCAGCTTTAACTGACTAACCATTGAAAGGAAGAAAACACAAAACTTAAAACAAGGGAAGGAAGGAAGAGAAGAAAAAAAAAAACAAGAACCCCACGATTATTCTTGTGCCAGTATCTTGCACAAACCTGGAGTTCTCCAGAAATTAGGACAGGCTGGGTGTGGGGTTTGGGGGAAAGAGATCGAAGAGTTCCTGAGGCCTGAAAAAAGAGGTAAACACATGGCAGAACTAGATGAGAGCTTCATTAGACTCTAACTAAAAACAGAGAGGTGTGGTTACTACTTCCAGCCAGTTTCCCCATCACGATAGTCATGTAACAAACCAAGGCAATGTCGGTCTTGAGCCAGACTCACAGAGTCCCCTGGCCCTGGCCCTGGCCTCAGTACAGTGTCTCTGCATTGCTGCTCCGGGGCCGTTTGATTTTCTCAATATTCTTCAGGATCATGTCATGGAGAGTGACCTGGGAAAGGAAAGGTCAGGGGATCACTCATTTCTTCAACCTCTACCTCATCAAGCAATCACTCACCTTATCCTCCTCTATCACCTGACGCAGTGAAGGGGCAACACTACTTCCTCTGCTCCCTGAGCTGGCTCCAAGTGTTAACCACACAAGAGGCGTAAGAAGTCCTTTAGTATGCGGCCTCATTTACTGCTAAAAATCATGTTTGGAGTCAGCAATCTAACTCCCATTTCAGAACAGAAACTGAAGTCTGAGCTTGAACATGATCAAGATCACACTTTCCAGCAGCCAGGATCAGGAAGTGCTCTCGCAGAGGACCCACTAACTCCAGCCCGGGGATCTGACACCTCCTTCTGGGAGGCCCAGGTGCCTGCGCTCTCACATGCACACATACTGACACACAGAATTTTATCACAGCACTGGGGGACAAGAGTCAGTGGATCCCTGTGACTCTTGACACCAACATAGTGAGCTCCAAGCTACAAAGTGAGACTGGGTTACAAAGTGAGACCCTGTCTAAAAACCAACAACAAATTAAAACAAATAAATCGCCCATTACATGAGGACCCTGGTTACAAAGCCATCGTTCTGATTCCGATACCCCACGCGTGACCATCCATATGCCGTACACCAACCCCACCTAGACAGAACAGCAACTCCCAACTAGACTCCTTCAATGTGGTTAAGCTCTCCACACCCAGCTGATGAACAGCTGTTTATGTAACCCAGCGGGCCTCAAATTCTGGATCCTTCTGCTCAATCTCCGGAGCAGTTGGGATTATAGGCAGCTACCACGCTGGCCATTCCACTCATTTTATTCTGAGCCCCAGTTTTCAAGAAATCACCATGGAACTAAGAGGAGCCAGGACAGCTATGGGCAGGGACTGACTTTACTCACATATTGATTCCTCAGTTCTGAGATGATGAGCCGAAGGCTGATGTATTCTTTCTCATCAATCTCTGTGACAGTGCGACGATAGTCCTCCTGCACAGGAAGCAGGGAGGCTAGTCTTCCAGGCCCAACGCCTGTCGACAGCTCATTCCTAGCATCTTACCTATCCTGCCACCCCCCCTCCAGACCACAAACCCCTACTTACCACATGGGGATATTTAGCTATTTTAGAAACCAATTTGGCTCTTGTAATATAATATCTGGAGGGAGGGAAAAAAAATGAGAAGCAGTTGAAGGGGACCCTGAACATGTCTCCCACTTCACCAGCCAGTTTTCTGGGTCCAGCCCAAGCAGCCCTACCTAGAAATCTGGTCCAGATAAGATGCAGCTTCACTCTCGACAGTTCTTAGTTCTGCAACTGTTTCCTCCTGCAGGGAAGGACAGGCAAGTCAGGTTCCTTCCGTGCTACCTACAGCAGCACTGAAGACCAAAGCAGAGAGACCAAGCAGGAGAAGCAGATCCCCGTTTGTAGCAAACACATTACCTGAATAGACACCCCGAAGTTGTTCCCGTCTTCTATTCTGGGAATCAAGAGCTGTACCCACATTTTGACCTAGAGTGTGAGAAGAAGAAATGAATGGAGAAGGACCTTGGGCTTTCCTGTTAAAGCCATGAAATACACGATACTTGTTGCTGGGGACAGATGCCAGAAACAAAGGAATCAAGAAACTTAGCCTGCCAACCCCACCCATCATTTCATAGCTCAAGCGAAGCTATTTGGGTTCAGCCATAGGTCACTAGGCCGTCTCACCGTGTTACATTTCTCGATGAGCAGCCGAATCTCAGGCTTTACTTTCTCAATAATGTCCACCAGCTGCTGGTTGCTTTTCAGCATCCCATTGGGCATCACAAACACCTTGGTTCCTGAAAGGTACATCGAGGTCACATGTTCAGGGCAGTGGAAAAGTGAAAGCCCCTTCATCTTTTCTCTTCCTCAGACCTAGAAGATGTCATGACCTTTGCCTTTTATCTTTCACAATGCTAAATGACCCCACTGCCCCTTAATTCATCAGGTAACTGCTGCTGCTACTCCAGGGGGCAAATGACACAGAACATGGACTTCTGTGGTAACTGTGAGGTGTGGCTCATGCCTCCAAGCAGTCTCTGTGGCGTCTACCCTAAGTCAGCTCCTCCTGGTGTACTAGACTAATGATCATTGTAGGAAGGTGCCAGGTGTTGATCCCGAGAAATTAAATCAGAGCTCAGCTGGTGAAAACCAGAACCATGCTACTTCTCAGGACTGCTAGTCAGCCTAGATTAGAGGGCAGCTCTTACCTTGGAAGGCCTCTTCACATTCATCCAATCTGCGCTTCTTGTAAGTGGGCTAAGGGTATAAGGAAGTAGGAATTAGCTTGCATTTAACACCACATGGCCATTACAAGATATTAAACAAGCAAGTTTAATTCCTTCCTGGACCCCATAGGTTATCGTACTAATTTCTGCACCAATACATATAAAGCTTTTAAAAGAGGTTCTTGCCACAAAGAAACTTACACTCTAGTTGAGAAGGCCAAATTTACAACCAATAGAACACATTAAAAAAGCAGCTGAAGGGGCCAGTGGAGGCAGGTAGAGGCGCGTATCACCAAGCTTAACCACCCGAGTTTGATCCCTAGGACCAACACAACGGAAGGTAACGAGCTGGCATGCTCCTACCCACTAAACAAACAGTGCTGCTTTTCAAAACAGTCAAGGAGCAGGAAAAATTCTATTTTTAAAAAACAGGAAGAAGCCAGGTGGTGGTGGCTCACACCTTTAATCCTAGCACTCAGGAGGCAGAGACAGGCAGATCTCTGTGAGTTCGAGGCCAGCTTGGTCTACAGAGCAGGATCCAACACAGGCACCAAAGATACACAGAGAAACCCTGTCTCTCAAAAAAAAAAAAACAAAAAACAAAAAACCAACCATGAAGGAAGCAATCAAGGCAGGTAGAGAATTGAGGGAATATGCACAAATTTGTTGGTTCTAAAATAAACACAAGATTCAACAAACTCAGAACAGTACTTTCTATATGCTAGGAGTAATGTTGGGAGCTAAGGATATAGGCAATTAAGATGATTCCTACCCTAACTGCAGATTTATTTTGCTTTGTTTTGGAGAAAGGATCCCAGTATATGTCCCAAGTAGCCTTTAATTCACTATGTATCCCAGGCTGGTCTTGAACTCACAATTCTCCTTCCTCAGACAAGTTGAGTCCTAAGCCACCATACCCAGCTTAATTAGTTGTAATTAAGATAGTTCTGAGCCAGGCAGTGGTGGCGCACGCCTATAATCCCAGCACTCGGGAGGCAGAGCCAGGCGGATCTCTGTGTTCCAGGCCAGCCTGGGCTACCAAGTGAGTTCCAGCAAAGGCGCAAAGCTACACAGAGAAACCCTGTCTCGAGAAAAAAAAAAAAAAAGATAGTTTTGAAAGCTAGTAATATAAATCAGTGGTACAGTGTTTATATAACCTACACAAGACCCTAGGCTTGACCTCCAAGACAGGAAAAAATAAAAACGAAAAAAAAGAGGAATATAGACAAAACTATAGTATCACTGGTGTTCTAACACAATGTGAACATGGAACTAATAAGGTACAGGTATTAGCTGGCATGGTGGTGCACACCATTCATCCCAGCATTTAGACAGCAGAGGCAGGCAGATCTCCATGAGTCTGAGGCTAACTTGGTCTAGTCTACACAGAGAGTTCCAGGCTAGCCGGGGCTACATAGTGAGACCCCCCATCTCAAATACAAAGCAAAATCCAGGTGCTAAAGAGACAGTAAAAACAGGGCCTGAGCTATGCAGCTATGCAGCTCTGTAGCAGGAACAGCTTCTCTTCCCACCCTAAGACACAACGCACCCAACAGAAAAGTCTTATTCAGAAGCTTGGGGAAAGCCAGGTAGCTGGGAAAAAACAAAACAAAACAAAACAAAACTATAGCTAGTTTAGAACTAATTAAAACTCAGGCTAACACTGGGAGCAGCACTAACACACTCACCTTGTTAAAAATGAAACTAAAGGTGCAAAAAGTAGTATTCTGGAGTCACCACACCTGAAACAGAACCCCAGATCCCACAAGCAAAGCCCAAGTCCTCTGTACATCCCAAGGCTTACCAAGAAATAAAATACTAAAAACACAAACATAAATGCAAGACACTCACACCATCCAGTCCATCGTGGCTATTGGTGAGGAGAATGGGGTCAGGGACTGGGAGATTCATGTCTGAGTGGATCTGAGTTAGGTCATGGATATTTAGGATTGGTTCCTGAAAGAGAGGCGTTCACCCCAAAACAGTATTAGTGTAAGTTTAAAAAATAAAATAAAATAAAATAAAAGAGAGAGAGAGAGAAGTATTTGTGAAAGAAATGAGTGCCTTATAGTACACAAGAGAACAGAATCAACACACAATCTGCCCCAGTTGTCTCAAAGACAGGGACCAAAGAGGTAATTTAAAGTAATAAAAAACGTCTCTCACCTTCAAAAAACTATCAAGTTCTAATAACTTCTTTGGGAAAAAATTTGCCACCAAGTCTTCTGCCTAGACAGAGGAAACACACCTGAATTAATGATCGTGGGAAGTCACTCCCTCCGTATAGCTCGCTCTGGGAACCCCCCAGCTGTTAACCGACACCTCTTTTCTCCTTTACAACACTCACCTCACTTGTGATCCGCTCCCTGAAAGAATCAACCTAAAATCAACAAAGAGAGCAATTCAATACCTGCTGACTAAGGGCAAGGATGAGGAGCCCCCAACGCAGCTGCCTCTCCCTCACCTTGAAATTATAATCAGTAGGTGAGAGGCCCCCAGACTGCAAATACTTTATTTTTTTGCGGATCCATTTCTCCATCTCAGGAGGGATGTCGGGGCTGGAGGCCAGCACCTGTCAGTCTCCCCCACTTCTCTTCTCCCCTTCCACCCCCTCCCTTTGTCCCTCCCTCTCTCTGGCTGTCTGAAATCCTCTGAATTTGATATACAGACAAAAGCTGAAAGGTGTGAGATCACAAACGTGCCAACTCCCACCCAGACCTGGCCTATCATACGCAGTATAGGCAAACCGCCCAAGGCAGGGTCAGCAGCAGCGTCCGGGGGCGGGGACGCGGCTGGGCCGGGGGCCTTCCACCTGTCACTAGCCTAAAGCACTGAGTTTAAACACGTGTCCGCGGAGGAGAACCTGGTGCGCTCCATCACCAGAAGCAGGGCAGAAAAAGCCCACCCTAAATCGTCTTCTCCAAGGCCGTCTCCAGGCGTGGGGGGCTGGGTTGAGCCGAGCGGAAGCTCAGAGCTGGTGTCCCCAGGGAGACAAAGACGACACGGGGAGTGGGGAGCAGGTCCGACTGCTGGGGGTTCGAAGGGAGGGATGAGGAGGCCCGGAGCTGTGCCGCTACCTTGAGCTTCACTTCCTGATCCACCTTCAGCAACGAGGCCATGGCCGGGCAGGGCCGTGTCCGCTCCGCTGGGTGCTGGAGGTGCTGTGGACTCCGGGGAGGGCGCCGGAGGGGCCTGAGGAATCTCCACTGCCCTCGGGACCCGGCCGCCCTCGCTGGCTTGCTCACCGCTTGCTCGTTCCCTCCCTCCGTGCCGGCCGGCCACCCGCCCGCCTGCCGCCTGCTGCCTGCTAGCTCTCTTGCTCGCCCTCCCGGCTTTCGCCGCTCACGCCGGAAGTTGCGTCACAGCCAATCGCCGGGGCTCCGGCGAGGATTAGCACGTGCCCCGCGCAGCCGCTCTGCCGCTCGGCTCTTAGAGGTGCCCGATGGGGCTCTTAGAGCTCCAAGCCCCTGTGCCCTGTGGTGGTAAACCTGGGCCGGGGATGCTGAGACCCAAGGCTCCCGGGGACTCAAGGGTGGTGTGTTCTCTTGTCCCGGAACTCGACTTCACCGTGGGACCTCATGTGCCGCGGCCGCTGGAAGAGCAGCCGTCGCGCCCTAGTGACGTCGGCTGGAGAAGCCCGCCGGTCCCGGTCCCTAGTTGGGCGTTCCGGGCTGACTGCCTGGCTCCCGCCTCCCTCCCCTTTCTCGCTCTCGCTAGGACCAAACCGAAGACAAGTTCCATTGCACCGTGCTTTCCTGGTGTAGTAGTTATCACAAACACGCAGACCTCAGATGCCAAATACCTGAGGGACCAACTCTCGCCCAGAAGAGGACTGTGGCTTATCGAAGGCAACACATTGTTTCCGGTTGCTTCACTAGACTCAAACCTTCCCAGTTCTGGGATAAAACTTACCATTTTCCTAATGGAAGTCTGAGACAGCATCTCTCGGTTCACCAATTTATTTTCTTATTACGGGTTATTCAGTGCAATAAAATGGAGCAGGGTTCTGTGCTATATCGCAGAAGCGTTACACAGAGACTTGAAATGTATCTTTCATGTACGCAGTTTAGTCTTCTAACAGCCGCAGTTTAGAAAAAAATTAACTTTAGCCACGTTTAATCCAATTTATATTACAATGCAGTCAGCCCCTTGTGTCCGTGGATTTCCAATTCACTGGGTTCAACCAACTAAAAATATGGAAGATATTCAAGAAAGCTTGAGCTACTGGGACCTGCGAGAAAGATGGATGACACAGTGGGTATTAAGGCGCTAACAAGACAAATTCAATCCATTAGACACCCGTGAGAACCAACCCCTGCAAGTTATCCCTGACCTCTATGCACACCTGAACAGGCAAGCAAGCACACAGACACACACACACACACACACACACACAGACACACACACACACACACACAATGTAACAAAACAACCACAGAAGCCGTGGCGCACAGAAGCATGTAGCCATCGGCTCCTCTGTGGAACACAATGTATATGAGAAACTGAAAGTGAATCATCCACTGAAGGTTTCTGGTTGTCTGTCATTGACGCTTCATATTGGGGAAAACACCACAAGGTGACAACACAACTGCAAATTTTGATAATAAGAGCAAAGAGGTGGCAGCAGACAATGGCAGGAATCTATTCTAGAAAGTCCTTTCCCACTTACTCAAGTGCAAATCCCCTACCCCACCCACCTTGCTCACTCATTTCTACAGTTCACCTTTCACACTACTTTCTGTTAACACACATCTGCAGTAACTTTCCATCGTACTGGATACTTAATGTCAAGAATTCTCTCCAAATTAGCTTTATCCTGTTTTAGGTATGCCACTGTTCTATGTGTCTTTCAGAATTCTAACTTCAATGTAGCATGAATCTTAAAAGTTCTTATTAATAAAAACAAACCTGGGGCAGGTACTGGGGTGAACACTGGAAGATCACAGAGGTAGAACAAGCCACAGCTTCCTCACCTCAACAGTTCCTCAGCTGATCCTGCTTCCTCAGACTGGAAGCTTCTGAGTCCTCATCCAGAATGGGGCTCAGCTGAACTGTGCTGCTCAAAGCCTAAAAGCTTAACCAGCCAGATGCTTCTAGTTTCTGGTCTTCATGCCTTATATATCCTTCTATTTTTGCCATCACTTCCTGGGATTAAAGGCATGTGTTACCATGCCTGGCTGTTTCCAATGTGGCCTTGAACTCACAGAGATCCAGACAGATTTCTGCCTCTGGAATGCTAGGATTAAAGGCATGTGCTACCACTGCCTATCCTCTATGTTTAATATTGTGGCTGTCCTGTTCTCTGGCCCCAGATAAGTTTATTAGCGTGCACAATATTTTGGGGAACACGATAACACCACACATCAAAATCAGTGTTTGTGCTTATAATTGCTTTGTTTCCAAGTGACTGTTTTGTCTTCAGATAGACTATGAGAAGATATCCTTTCCACGTTTTATATAGAGATCCATCAATTTACTTACTGAGAAAACAATTATAAATGCCACTAATTTTTGTGTGCTAGAAAGTCTTGGTATCGAGGATGACTGACCTTACTTTAAATTCATGTCCACAAATCTCAAGCATATGTATGATGCCACCTGAGCTCTTTCTCCGTGCTCTTAACGAGTTTTCTCCTATTCCAAATGATGGTCACATTTTTTCTTCTCTTAAAACCTCCACTGTTCCTTCTCATGCACCTCCATTTTATGGTCTTGGATCATTTGTCATTGAGAATACAGAAACAAATGAGAAGTTTTTTATTACCTGGCCTGGTTAGACTTTTTTTTTTTTAATCTTGACACAAGCCACGGTCATTGAAAAAGAGGGAACTTCAATTGAGGAAATGGCTCCCTTAGATTGGCCTGCAGGCAAGCCTGTGGGCACTTTCTTGATTGATGATTGATATGGAAAGGCCAGCCTTCTGCGACAGTGCCATCCCAGAGCAGGTAGTCCAGGCATGTATAAGAAAGCAAACTGAGCAAGTCAGGAGGAAGAGTCCAGGAGCAACATTCCTCTGTGCTTTCTGCTATAGTTCCCACCTCCAGGTTCCTGCCTTGAGTTCCTGCCCTGCCTTCCCTTTCATGCTGGACTGAAAGAGGAAATAACCTTTCCTCCCCAATTGCTTTTATTCATGGTTTTGATTTCAGCAATAGAAAGCAAACTAAGACATCACCTTCCCACCAAATTGCCGACCCACCAATCCTCTCTGTCTTTCTTCCCTTCTCTCGTTGGAGGAGATCTCCCCTCCTCTGAAAACCCACTCTTCCTTTTGTACATTGCAGTCCATCCTCTTTCAGTTCTCAAGGGACGGCCTCAGCGACTGTCCTTTCTTTCTTCTCACTCTACTCTTCCTCCCCCAACTCCCCGAGGCAGTGGCTGGTGTGCATCTCAGGGTGACCTCCAGCTCCCAGGGTGGACTAAGCAACCTTGAAGCCCCAGTCCTCTGGCCCCCACCTCCTAAGTGGTGGCATCCCAGGTAGGCACTGCCATACCTGGCTGCAAATAACTAGGCTTTAACAACACCTGGAGTGCTTCTCTTTGCTCTCCCCTCTAACAACTACTGTATGAAATAGAACTATTTCAAATGAACTAAATGTAAGTTTTCCTAACAATTCTGAAATATCCCAAGATCAAAACTAGAGCTTCTGGCCCTAGAGTAGCCTAGTAAGGGAGAGAGATCACTCATTTGATGATTTTAATTTTTGGAGACATGAATGGGCCACCTTTAATGAAATTAAGGTTTGTGTTTCCGAGCAAACTAGAAGTTTGCAAGTATTACAAAAATTGTAGTATATTCTTAATTTTTAAGTCAGGAAATCATTAGTCTGGGAGGGGACATATATTGATATATGTAAGCAACTGAAAACATAACCTAAAATATAGGCACTGAAGGACAAAAATTAATTCAGTTAACTTAAGGTTGGCCATCCCTACCAGCACCTCAACCCTTCTTCTCTCTGATGTGAGAACTCCTTGTCCTGAGTTTCCCCGAGAGCTGAGCCAACACAGACAGCTCTCCTTAACTCCCAAGTACGGTGAGCCTGTGGCCGAACCTCTCAGCTGAGATCCCTGACCAGGAAGGCAGTGATGGGCAGCTACTTGGGGAGATGAAACAGGAAGATCCCTGAACCCAGGAGTTCAAGGGCAGGCTGAGTAACAAATAAGACCCTACATCATGAACAAACCAACCTTGACATTTGTAACCATGTAAAGGGATGATGAAATATGGAAAAAGCAGATCTTAAAATTAGAATCCCTCCAGGAAATCTTAGGAGTATGGGAGATGAGAACAGCCTGAAGCCCTGCCACTATATGAGAAAATGTCTCCAGGAAAAGACTTATCATTCCACAGTTGGACCACTTACGTTCTTAAAATAATTTTCAATGTTTATTTATTTACTGGTGGCCCAGTTGCATGCCACAGTGTGCATGTGGAGGTTGGAGGACAACTTGTCAGAGCTGGTTCTCTCCTCCCACACAAAGGTAGACTACATGTAGGAGTGCATGCCTTTCATCCCAGCCCTCGGGAGGTAGAGGCAGGCAGGTCTCTGTGAGTTCAAGGCCAGCCTATCTTATTCTACCTAGCAAGTTCCAGGACAGCCAAGGCTACATGATGAGACCCTGTATCATAAAAGTAGATAGACAGACAGACAGACAGACAGATAGATAGTAGACAGACAGACAGACACAAAAGCAAACAAACAACAAAACCCGAAAAGAACCCTACTCTGAGTGACCGCCAACCTCAATGGAGATTTCGCCACTTCCTCCTTCACTGCCTCTTGACCTCCACTTCACTTCCTGGCCTCATGGTCCTGCACGCCTGCTAACATTCTTTTCACTTTCAGTTTCCTCCTGGAAGGTCCTACCCACATTCATAGCTTCAGCATCTCAGAATGAACATGACCCAAACAGAATTCCAATTCCTTTACTTTCCTCTTGTCCATATCAGATACCTCACTGCTCAAACCCAAAACCTAACAGGCCTTTCCCCCCCCCCCCATTCCTCTTGTCTTCATCTTCCCTATTCAGTCTGTTAGTGGGTCCCCTCAGGACTTCCTGTCGGTCCCGCTCTAAGCCACTGCCATGCTTTCCTGGATATTATAATGATTCCTGTCTGGCCTCTGCATTTCCATTCCTGTCATCCTCCCACTCTCCTATTCTCCACTGAGTATCCAAAGTTCTGTTTTTTAATCCTGGCTAGGTAGAACCCAGCAGTCAACCCAAAGGTGTCCGCCGTTTGTGTAGAACCTGGCCAGCGCTAGATGGGGGCTCTGAGCGGGCATTTCAGGCCTGGCAGCCGGAGGTGGGAGATACCACTTGGCCCATTTACTCTTTTTCTTGGGACATTTTCTCTTGATGATCTGTCCTTTTTCTTCAGATGTTTCACTTATCCACTGGTCTCTGGATTCCTTAGTTGGATGTTTTTATTCTCCTGGAAAGATAAAATCAAAACTCTGCTCTAACCCTAACTCTGGAGGGGGTTTCTTTTTTGGTAGATTATATTTTTCCTAGGGCAAAAAGTTTTTTGGCAACAGAAAAAGTATTATCTTTCAATTTAAAAGTTATTTTGAAATTTTGAAACTAAACATATCTTGATATGTGTGGATAAATATAGCTGTCTTCCCCTTTCTCTTTATATATATTTTCAAGGTTTAAGTGTATTTCTTTTTAGATCACAAAGGACATTCACTTTGAATTTCAGCCTGCCTTTTGCAAGTAGCTTTTAAATTTAAATCATTGTAATTCTTATGTACCTGCCTCTCCCTCCCAAGTGTTGGGATTAAAGGTGTGAACCACCGCCTGGCTGTGGATTCCTTATAATATTTATTGGCTGTGGATTCCTTATAATAGTGATTCTCATAGGGTTGTCCTGGTTTAATTTGGTTCTCCATTTCCCTTATTTTTTAGTGTTAAGGATAAATCTATCATGCTTGCTGATTTACTCCAGATTTGTTCCCTGAAAAATTTTAATATTCTGGACTTAATTAAACATGATGCCAATTTGTCCACTATTTCATTATTTTCAGACATTTTGTCTGTCTTGCTTGTGTGAAACACATAAAATTTGATGTCTTTGCTAAGTTTATTAGGTTTCGCCATTTCTGTGCGTGACTCCAATGACCAGATAGATATCTTTGCCGTTTATCTGCTAGTTAGTGGTTTCCATTTTGATGACCACATACCTGTACCACTGCATGAACTGGACAAGACAGAGATTTTCCTTTTGCTTTCCTTGTGGATTGTCTTATAGTCAATAGTGCTGTTCTGATTTTCTGATTTTCTGGTTCCTTCTTCTGTATCTCACCACCACCACCACCACCACCCACCACCCCTGTACTCCCTCACCTCCCCACTACAGTCTAGAGGCTGCTGCTTCCATTAGTTTCAGTTCTATCAGTGGTTGGTTGTAGGAGACCAGCCCCTACACTTATTTACCCCAGGAACTCTTTTTTTAAAGATTTATTAATTATTAATATTTATTTGTTGTTATTATTATATATAATTAATTATTATAATTTAATAAATTAATTATAATAAATAAATTATAATTAATTCATTAAACATTATGTAAAGATATAATATTATAATATTATTATTATTAGTGTTCTGCCTGCACACCAGAACTCATTACAGATGGTTGGGAGTCACCATGTGGTTGCTAGGAATTGAACTCACGACCTCTGGAAGAACAGTCAGTGCTCTTAACCACTGAGCCATCTCTCCAGCCCCCCCCCCCAGGAACTCTTGAGGAATGAGGGATAAGAGGCTTAGGTAGAAATAAAGAAGAGAGAGAAACAGAGAGAAAACACAGGATAGACTCAGATGGGCCTGTGGTGGTATTGTGTTCCCCAAAATATCATGCACCCTAATAAACTTATCTGGGGTCAAAGAACAGAACAGCCACTAGATAGACATAGAGGCTAGAAAATGGTGGCACTCACACCTTTAATCCTAGCATTCCAGAGGCAGAAATTTCTCTGGATCTCTGTGAGTTCAAGGCCACATTGGAAATAGCCAGGCATGGTGACACACGCCTTTAATCCCAAGAAGTGGCCTCTAATCCCAGGGAGTAATGGCAGATAGCAGAAAGGTATATAAGGGGTGAAGACCAGGAACTAGAAGCTTTGGGCTGGTTAAGCTTTCAGGATTTGGAGCAACAGTTCAGCTCAGATTCATTCGGGATGAGGACCGAGAGGCTTTCAGTCTGAGGAAACAGGATCAGCTGAGGAATTGGCGAGGTAAGGAAGCTGTGGCTTGTTCTGCTTCTCTGATCTTCCAGCATTCACTCCAATACCTGGCTCCAGGCTTGTTTTTATTAATGAGACTCTTTAAGATTCTTGCAACATGGGCCTGCATCCTTATCCACTGGCCCAGAACTTTATTCCAAAGGTCTATTTATAACAATGTCAAAGGCTGGAGCAAAAGACCTCCTCCTTGCTAGTTACAGTCACCTGGTACCCAGGCCTGAGGTCCAATCAACCTCTAATGCAGTCCTGCTGGGTACAGCCACTAGGAAACCTAGTGGGCTACAACAGTTGGTGAACCATCAGTAAACCATGTGTTAGCCAAATCCTGTGACCATTCTGTTGATCCCCACAGTCTAAAAGGTGCCTCTTTTGAGGGAGAGGTGAGTGGTTTAGGGATAGAGATTATGAGCAACTGAGCTATTTCCTCAGGGCAGGAAGACACAGACCCCTTTTGTCACGAAGGAATTCAGACAGGTACCAATTCCACTGTAATACCTACCTTCCTTCCATGCCTGAGCCTGAAAGGACTCTGCCTTCGGACATATCCAATCCATCATTGTAAGGGGCGCCCTTATGACCATAGGGTGGTTGGCAATGACTGAGTAGAAGGTTCTCCATGCATTGTAAAATGTTGTTTCTCAAAGAGAGACTATTTATTCTCTGTATATGGGAAACGTTTACAGTAGAAGCCACCAGGCAAATGTCAGTGGACACCTTTTTGCGTTATGAAGAGTCCAAGTTGCCAATTCACCAATAAATATGATATCCATAATTAGGGTATCATCTGGTTCAATATCGGTCAGGGTTGTGAGCTCAGAGAAGAGCTTACCAGCAATCGCAAAAGCTGCTCTTTGTTCCTGTCCCCACTGGAAATTAGCTGCCTTTCTGGTAACCCTGTAGAGTAGAGGGTTTTTATAATAATCTGTAAATATGGTATGTGATTTCTCGAGTGTGCAAACATACCAATTAGGAGCTGTATCTGAGTTTTGTTCCTGGGTGGTGGGATTAAAGCATGCCCCCCCCTTGTTCACTATAACTAGAATTCAGAAAACAACTGTTTATAGAGGTCCCGCTGTCTCTGCTGTGATTAAAGCTACCACCCTGCTCAAATATTTTATCTCAGCTCCAAATCACTCCAACTCTTGGAGATGTAGAAATCAAGTTTGAACTATAGTGTCCCTTTGAATTTACTTAAAACATTTAAAACCTCTTAACTCTGTTTTTAATTCCAAACAACAAAAATATCCCTTTTATTTAAGAAGAAAACTCAAAATCTGAGGTCCAAGATGGCCAGGGCCATGTGGCAATCTACAGTCTAATATGATAACATGGCATTAAGACATGTGGTTAATTTCAGAAAGCCCAGTTTTCATGTCCTGCCAGTAGGGCAAGTGTGCCTTTGGTAAATTATCTTTTGAAAATATTATTATTTTGTATTTTTATTTTTTCATGCCTGATCAAATGAAAGGCATTTGTTGGTGATAGGTATTTTTCTATGCCTGGTAGTAGGTTTCTCTAACGATGCAGTAAGCCAGATCTAGCCAACTTAAAAAGTAACGGATCAGGTTTACAAAGCCCTCCCAGGTGACTCTCGGGAAAGGGAGCAGGAGAGAAATCACACTGCTGTTCTAAAGGGGGTGGTTCAAATATCCTGTAGGGGATTGGGGTGATGACGTGCTCCAAGGTGGGTTAATGCCATGGTAAGCTATTGGGCAGAGTCTTGGGCAGCCCAGGAACTGTGCTTTAGGTTATTTCTCAGAGAGGGTGGGGTTTGGAGGGGGAGGGGAGGGGTGAGCTGTAGGTGCAGGTCAATGACACATCCTCTACAAACTGGGTGGAACTCGACTTTTAGCAGTTTCTCTGAGAGGGTGGGGTTTGGGGAGGCAGGAATGGGGCTTTCTCAGCTGAGGCGAGTTGTTCCAGTTTAACAGTTAGTCTTTATAAGTTAGTTTGGACTGAATGACCAAGCTGTTTGATGAACTATCACTTCTCCTAATCAAAAGGTCTCTCCTATTTGAATCTAGTCTTTATCAATCTTGATGGTATCCACAGCTTTTCTTCTCCTGTGGAAACAAAGACAAAACCTTTTCCCCAACATAACACATATGCCAGTTTCCATTCTGAGGTCAACACATCTTTAAAATGTAAAGGCTGGGGGCTGGAGAGATGGCTCAGAGGTTAAGAGCACTGACTGTTCTTCCAAAGGTCCTGAGTACAATTCCCAGCAACCACATGGTGGCTCACAGCCATCTGTAATGAGATCTGGCGCCCTCTTATGGCCTGCAATCATACATGCTGTATACATAATAAATAAATCTTTTTTGAAAAAAAAAAAAACTGTAGCCGGGCGGAGGTGGTGCACGCCTTTAATCCCACACTCGGGAGGCAGAGGCAGGCGGATCTCTGTGAGTTCAAGGCCAGCCTGGACTACCAAGTGAGTTCCAGGAAAAGGTGCAAAGCTACACAGAGAAACCCTGTCTCGAAAAACCAAATAAATAAATAAATAAATAAATAAATAAAATGTAAAGGCTGATTTAATGCAGCAGTATTTCTACTATCCAATGTCTCTCTGTAGCTATTGTTCCTTTCTCATTAGTATTTAAAATATTTAAAGTTAATAAAGTACTGTGTAATCTATCTCTGGGGGTCTTTACTATTCTTTTCTGTTTATTAAGCATACCTTTTAAAGTATGATTAGATCTTTCTATAACTGCTTGTCTCATAGGATTGTGTGGTATACCTGTAATATGCTTTATGTTGTAATATGCAAAAAAAATTGTTTCATTTTCCTAGAGACATATGCTGGAGCATTGTCAGACTTAATTTGTACAGGTATCCCCATAATAGCTATAACTTCTAATAAACATGTAATTACAGAACTTAAGCAGTTGTCTGTTGAAATCCTGAATATATATGTATGGTATGGTGCACATACTTCAATTTTCCAAACTCTGCAAAATGATACATATCCATTTGCAAAATTTCATTTCTTCCTTCCTTCCTTCCTTCTTTCCTTCCTTCCTTTCTTTCTCTCAGAAATTTATTTATTATGTATACAACATTCTGCCTCCATATATGCCTGCAGGCCAGGAGAGGGCACCAGATCTCATTACAGATGTCTGTGAGCCACCATGTGGTTGCTGGGAATTGAACTCAGGAACTCTGGAAGAATAGCCGGTGTTCTTAACCTCTGAACCATCTCTTTGTCTCACAAAATTTCATTTCTTTGAGTACCTTTTGAGTTATTTCCTGCAGGTAATGGAGTTTGGCCATACAAAGAACAAGTAGGACATTTCCTGATAATTTTCTTGGCTTGTTGCCAAGGGATAGAAAAATCTCTCTTCAAACCTTTGCTTTTTCTCATGAAATTCTGAGGCTTTTAGCACATTTCCTATTAATAGCTGATTCATTTCATCATCACATTTTGCCAGAGGGCCTGGAAGACCCATATGGGATCTGATGTGCATTATACACAATGGATGATTTCTATTTCTGATTACTTGTTGTAGTTGAATAAATAGCGAAGTTAATTCTGAATCATCTAGAATAAGCTCAGTGGTTTCAATATGTAAATCAACTCTCTCTGCACATTGAGAGGCAGTAACTATATTAAGGAGATTCAGGAAAATCTAATAATACCATAAGAATGGTGTTTAGCTCTGATTTTTTAACTGAATAATAAGGCATTTGAGCCACATTGCTTGTTTTTCCAGACTTAAAACCTGCCTTTCCTGATTTATTTGCATCAGTATATAATAAGGGGCTCCAGAAATTGGTGTTTCTATTTTTATATGAGGGAGACTCTAACTAGTTCTTTTTATAAACTAAAGTCTCTTGCTTTGGGAATATTTGTTAATCTCTCCCAAAAAAAATTACTACAAGCTCTTTGCCAATGTTTATTTTCTGCCCACAATGAGGCAATTTCAACATTAGTAGAAGGTACCACATTTTCTGTTGGATCTATTCCTGGTAATTGACAAAGTCTCATTTTTCCTTTCAGAATCAATTCAGAAATCTTTTCTACATAGGTCTTAACCTTGTTGGTGTGCTAAAAATATCCATTCTAAGATATTATCTTCTCTCTGCATCAGAATTCCTGTGGGAGACTGAGTAGATGGCAAAATGACTAAAATACAATCAAGCTTTGGACCCAAGCGATCCACATGTGCATCCTGTACTTTTTTTTCTACTGGAGCCAATTCTTTCTCGGGCTCAGCTGATAATTTGCTTGGACTATTTAAGTCCTTATCACCTTATAAGGTTTGACATAAATTACTTAGCTCTTGAGTAGTTGATTCAGTTGTGGGCTGTAACCAGTTAATATCTCCCAGCAATTTGGAAAATCTTTAATAGTTTGTAACTGATGTCTCCTGATTTTTATTTTTTTATTTTTTGGTTTTTCGAGACAGGGTTTCTCTGCGTAGCTTTGCACCTTTCCTGGGACTCACTTGGTAGCCCAAGCTGGCCTCGAACTCACAGAGATCCTCCTGCCTCTGCCTCCCGAGTGCTGGGATTAAAGGTGTGCGCTGCTGCTGCTGCTGCTGCCGCCGCCGCCGCCGCCGCCGCCACCAAATTCAACTGTGGTTGAATTTTCTGTAGTCTTATCTTATATCCTAGAAAATTGATAGAATCTCCTTTTTGTATTTTTTTTTTCAGGAGCAATTTATAATCCCCAGCAAGGCAAAATTTTCTTTACTTAATCAAACATTTTCCCTAAGGTATCTGTGTCTGAATCACATAGATTTTAGATTGAGGAAACTATATGTGAATTATTTCTAACAGCTGTTGTACAAAATATTGACACAAGGTGGGGCTGTTTAACATTCCTTTTAAAAGAACTTTCCACTGATACCTTTTCACAGGTTGAGCATTATTATAAGTAGTTGCTGTGAAGGCAAATTTTCTTTATCCTATTTTTGTAAAGGTATAGTAAAAAAGTCTTTTAAATCAATCGCTATAATAGACCATCCTTTAGGTGATAAAGAAGGCAAGGGAATTCCAGGCTGTAAAGTGCCCATTGGCTGAATCACCTTATTTATGGCTGTTAAATCCGTAAACATTCTCCATTTTCCAGATTTCATTTTAATGGCAAATATAGGAGAATTCCAAGGACTGGTTGGTTTTTCAATATATTGAGCATTTAGCTGCTCCTGTCCCAGCTTTCATAGTGCCTGTAATTTTTCTGATGTCAATGGCCATTGTTCCACTCACACAGGTTTTTCAGTTAACTATTTTTTTTTTAAAGAAACTAAGCTGGATATCTTTTTTTTCTTATGATCTATTTATTTATTTATTTATTTATTTATTTATTTATTTATTTTTAAAGATTTATTTATTTACTTATTATGTATACAGCACGTATGACTGCAGGCCAGAAGAGGGCACCAGATCTCATTACAGATGGTTGTGAGCCACCATGTGGTTGCTGGGAATTGAACTCAGGACCTCTGGAAGAGCAGTCAGTGCTCTTAACCTCTGAGCCATCTCTCCAGCCCAGATCTATTTATTTATTATGTCTACAGTGTTCTGCCTGCATGTGTGCTCTACAGGACAGAAGAGGGCACCAGATCTCATTACAGATGGTTGTGAGTCACCACGTGGTTGCTGGGAATTGAACTCAGGACCTCTGTAAGAGCAGCCAGTGCTCTTAACCACTGAGCCATCTCTCCAGCCCCTTCAGTTAGCCATATTAAAGGTAGGGCAGTTCGTACCTTTGAAAGAGCAGCAACTGTTGTGTCCTGCTTATGTACAACCTGAACAGTCTGTGACTGTTCTTGATAATATCTTTTAATATTTTTCTCAGAAGCAATCTTTAGTGTCTGATTTGTGTCTGCGATAGAAGGAATGTTGATCTTTGTTTTCCATTGCTGTAATAAATCATGTCCCCATAAACTCATTGTTATGTCAGTCACATATGGCTTTAATTTTCCTACTTGTCCCCATAAACTCAACCCATCATGTACTTTGTTTTATCTGAAATAAAGTTCCAATCCCTCTAAGCTGAATATTTACCTCCCGAAGAGGCCACCTAGTGGCCAAGATTTGTGTGAAATTATTGTTATATCTGCTCCGATGTTGACCAAACCTTTGATTTCAATGCCATTTATTTTTACATTTTGTCTCTGATCATTTGTAGCGGTTTGCCAAAATATTTGTTTTCTGGTCTCTCCTGAATTTTTTGTTTAACTACTGAAGCTGTTCTGTCCTTGATTATATCCAGAGCAGTGTTGTTTTTAATAACAGGCATTAAGTCTTTTAATTACTGTGTATGAGTTTCTCTGATGCTGACAGGGAATGATAGAATCAAATTTGCTATGGGGCCTGTGGGAGGCCCCTTGGGGCATTTCATGATGGCAAAGGATTGCCTTGCTTGTCCCTTGTTGATCTGCATTCATTAGTTCAATGCTGGCTTTTACCTCACATTCTGCATGCTCCAGCAAGCTGGCGTCTTCTTTTTGGATTCTCTATTTAAAAAAAAAAAAAACATTGTTTCTAGGAATACCTTGCCTGAAATCCATTTTCTTTTCTTTTCTTCCTTTCTTTTTTCTTTTCTTTTTTTTTCTTTTTTTTTTTTTTTTCGAGACAGGGTTTCTCTGTGTAGTTTTAGAGCCTGTCCTGGAATTTACTCGGTAGACCAGGCTGGCCTCAACCTCACAAAGAACTACCTACCTGCCTCTGCCTCCTGAGTGCTGGGATCAAAGTTGTGTGCCACCACCATCCTGCTTTATTTGTTACGCTTAAAGATTTATTTTGACTGGACACACACTTAGAAGCTCTCAGCAAGGACAGTCTATGTCTCTTGGTAATCTGTTCCTGGTGTTTAAAAATTAAAATACTTGGTGGCCTGGAAAGATGGCTCAGTGGTTAATATCACTGACTGTTCTTCCAGAGGACCTGGGTTCAATTCCCAAAATGGCAGCTCACAATTGTCTGTAATTCCAGGATCCAACACCCTGACACAGGCATACATGAAGGCAAAACATCAATGCATATAAAATTTAAAACATTTTAAAAATTAAAATACTTGACATTCATTTACATTGTTGTCATTCTTTCCCACTAGAATAAAGCTCTGAAGGTATAGACAGTTGTCTTTTTTTGTTGCTGCTGAATCTCTAATGCCTAGAATAGTCCTTGGCACATGGCAAGCCCTCAAGAATTTTGTTGAATGAATAGATAATATTTTACACCTAGGTGTTTATTTCATTCTTTTTAATAGTTACAATTTCTATTGAATATGCTATCCTAAAATTTATTTAAACAATCCTATTCTTTTTTCCTGTTTTTTTAATTTAAAAAAATTTTATTTATTTTACATACCAATCACAGATCCCCCTCTTTCCTCCTCCCTCCCCTCCAGCCTCCCCACCTCCCATTCTTTTTAATTTTTTTTTTTAAAGAAAAAGGAAGGAGGGTTGCTTCAGTGACTAAGAGGGCATACTGGTTTTCCAAAGCATCTGAGTTCAGATTCCCAAATCCGGGCAGCTCTCAATGCCTGTAACCCCTGCTCCAGGGGATCCAACACCCTCCTGCGGCCTCCCCAGGAACCTGCACTCATCTGTATCTCCTCACTATTGGTTTTATTTGGTTTTTGTTTTGGGTTTTTGAGACAGATTTCTCTGTGTAGTCTTGGCTGTTCAGGAACTCACTCTGTAGACCCTCGAACTCATAGAGATCCACCTGCCTCTGCTTCCCGAGTGCTGGGGTTAAAGGCATATGATACACTATGTGCCCAGCCCACACTACTATTTTGAAATACCACTTTTGTCACACACTAAATCTGTCTGTATCCTTAGTGTATTTTTGAATTCTGTTCTGGTTAATTGACCCATCTATTCCCGAACCGACACAAAAATGAGTGTGAGTATATCTGTCTCTGTAGTAGGTGGGAGGGCCTTATGGGCTCTACTACTGAGTCACATCTCAGTTCCCCCCCCCAAATGATTTAGCTTTATAATTTTATAAAAACTTCCCCAAATCCGAAAGTGCTGAATATTCCCTAATAATTGGATTAAAAAAATAAAAAAGCTTGTACGATCTCCAAAACAGGATGCCCAACCCCTTACCACTATCACCTTTTGATTTACATTTTATTACATATATGTAAAACAAAATTTACCATCGTGCGAAACGCACTCCCTCAGAGGGGTTTAAAGGACAACTTTGAATCTCCCAAAAGAAACATTAAAGACTGACACCGAAGGAATAATAGAAGTAGCTCCACTTGGAAGAAACACATCTAAATCCCTATGACTCTAAATCAGAACAGAGGTGGGCGGCTTCTGCACAGCGGCCGGCGCATGCTGCGCTTCCCCTCTCAGCCCCTGGATGGCGCCCCAAGCCGGGTGAGCAGGGATCTGGACCAGGGCTCCTTGCGTCAGCAGCCGTCACGACGTCACGTCTGGTCCCGGGCGGAAGTCTTCAGCTAGCCGACCGGGAAGTAGCTGAAGACCGGGCGATGGGAACTCTGGAGGTCTCGCTCTGGGGCGGACCCGAGGCTACCGTGCCCCCGCGGTAGAGCGAGCCTGGGCGGCGGGCTCTGGGGTCCTGAGGTGAAGAGCGTCGGGGCCTGAAATGAGACCTTAGGAAGAAGCCCAGGAACCCTGACAGCCACTTTGATGGCCCCTTCCCCCGCCCGGGAGTCCCCGCTGCCTTAGCCCGGCTCTGCCCCGGAAGCAGGTCCTTTGGTGTCATACCGATCCCAGAGGGAAAGGCGCGGACCGGGGTTTTCTTCTTCACCTCCACCACCGGGGCAGAGGGTGGCCTCGGGTCCGAGGTTCAAGGGCGCGATTCTTAACATCGCCTTCTTCTCTCCGCTGCCGCAGGCATGGAGGGGTCTAAGGCGTCCAGCAGCACCATGCAGGTGAGCTTCGTGTGCCAGCGCTGCAGCCAGCCTCTGAAACTGGACACGAGCTTCAAGATCCTGGACCGAGTCACCATCCAGGAACTTACAGGTCAGCAGGACCCGTGGGAAGAGGGTGGTCAAGAAGGTGGGAAATGGGCAACTTTAGGGAGCTCGGTCTTGTGGTGGCAGTCTCTGGTTTTCCGTTTCCTCAGCAGGGATCTAAGCGTTCTGACATTGTCTCCAGAGCAAAGGAATATCCACATATAACAAACTTACAGTGTACCGAGCGCATTCTAGTTATTATTTCCTTTAGTCCCTGAAGCAGTCCGCGTGGGAACCAGGCTTGGTGACTCATATCCATAATTGAAGCAAGAGCTACCTTAAGTTCCAGGTCCTGTTTCCAAAAACAAAAAGAATAGAGAAGTGCCATGGTTGCATCCTTTTACAGGTGAAGAATTGAGGTTTAGAGAGGTCATGTGAGTTAGACTTTCCTGAGGTCCACCCAAGTGTGGGAGTCTCGAAGTCTGAAGAAGTGAGAGGTCAATAAGAGTCTAAACAAGCTCATGGACCCGGCATTAGGCTTTGTTGGAGCTCTCTATACCTTGGTTTATTTTTCTTCATGATTATTATTATTTATGAGTGTTCTGCTAACATGTATACCTCTCCACCACATGAACACCTGATGCCTGAAGAGGCCGGAAGAGGGTGTTTGATCCCCTGAACTGGAGCTATGGGTGGTTGTGAGCCACCATGTGGGTGCTGGGAATCGAACGCAGGTCCTCTGCAAGAGCAACAAGTGCTCTAAACCGCTAAATGATCTCTCCAGCCCCTATTTTCTTCTTTTTATTTTTATTTTTATACAGAGTCTCACTCTAGCTATTGCTGGCCTCAAGCTCATAGAAATTGTCCTGCCTCTGTCTCCTTAGTTCTGGGATTAAATGAATGCACCACCGCACCAGGCTTATTATTCACAGTTTTGTTTTGTTTCGTTTCGAGACAGGGTTTCTCTGTGTAGTTTTGGTGTCTGTCCTGGATCTCGCTCTGTAGACCAGGCTGACCTCGAACTCACAGAGAACTCCCGGGTGCTGGGATCAAAGGCATGTACCACTGCCGCCTGGCCTATTTTTCACATTTTTAAAGGTAAATTGCTGTATATTGAAAGTATAAAAAAGGTAAAGACACGGCCCATGCTTCATCCCCCAAGTGTTGGAGTAAAAGCGTGTGTTGTTACCATGCCCGGTTTTATATATTTTTAACTTTTAGATACATTTTTAAAATCTGATACATTTGTGGATACCATTTGATGTTTGAATACACATATAATATTCAAATCAGGGTTAGCACATTTGTCTCTTCCAGCATTGACTGTTTCCTTGAGGTAAAAACATTCCCAATCTTCCCTTTTGGCTTTTCGGGGCTGTGCAGTGACCATTGCTACCCATGGTCACCACTGTACAATAGAACGCCAGAACTTATTTCTCCTACCTAACTGGCCTGTTGGCCTTTACCCGTCTCTCCCACACCTGCAGCCCCTAGGAACCACCATTTTGCTCTCAGCATCAATGAGATGAACCTCATAGGAATGAGATCATTCAGTGCCTGCTTTTCTTTGCCTGGATAGTTTCATTTAATGTATGTCTTAAATGTCAGGAGTTCGTGCTTTAAAAAAAATAGCTGAATAGATTTCCATTGTGTGTATATTAGCTATGTGTTTGTTGTTGCTGATCTGTCTTTGAGATAGAGTCCCATTATATAACCCAGGCTGGCTTTAAACACATGATTGACTTTTCTCCACCTCCAAAGCTCTAGGATTATAGCCATGCGTCACTGTACCTGGCTCTCCTCTGTCCTCTCCCAATGTCAGGGTTTGAGACCAGGGTCTAGCTCATGCTAGACAAGTGTTCTACCGCTTAACCACACCCCCAACTCTACATTCTGGATACATGGATACAGACAGGTTGCAGCTTCCCAGGATTTCTTTCATTCCTTCCCGGTTATGCTAACCTTTGTGATGGAAAAGGCCGGGGGATGGTTTTGTGGCTAAGAGAGCTTGCTGCTCTTCCAGAGGACCTGAGTTCAGTTCCCATCAGGTCACTCACAACTGCTTATAACTCCATTTCCAGGTGACCCGGCACCTTCTTCCTGTCCACAGTCACTACACTAACGTGCACAACCTCATACTCGCACGTACACACATACACATAATTTTTAAAAGGTTTTAAATATATAATGAGTTCCTACATGCCCATCACCTAGTTTCAACAATTACTGACACATGATCAATCCTCTCTACCCTGAAATACCTTGAGGTAACTGGCTAGGACATAAAGACTGTAACTCTTTCGGTATGACTCTTAATGTCATGATACCCATGTGCTTTTAGAATTTTAACATTCTCATAATAAGAAGAGGGGAAGAAAACTGAGCTTTCTTTATGTAGATTAAAAAAAAAAAAAAAAAAGAGGCCATAGTGGCACAAATCTTTAATCCCATCATTCAGGATTCAGAGGCAAGTGTATCTCTGTGAGTTCAATACCAGTCTGGTCTGTCTACATAGTTCCAACCTTGTGGGTGCTGGGAATTAAACCCAGGTCCTCTGCAAGAGCAGTAAGTGCTCTAAACTACTAAATGATTTATCCGGCCCCTATCTTCTTCTTTTTAAAAAGCATTTTATTTTTATTTTTAGACAGTCTTACTCTGTAGCCATTGGCTGGCGTCAAACTCATAGATTATCTTGCCTCTGCCTCCTGAGTACACAGTGAGACCCTGTCTAGAGAGAGGGAGAGACAATGGTAGGGTTGGGGCTGGTGATGTGGCCATTTTGGGCTCTTTCCCATGCTTTGGGAAGCTCTCCTGCTTTGATAAGACTGTTCTGACCCAGGATTTTCCTTGTCCTTAGCTCCATTACTTACCACAGCCCAGGCGAAGCCAGGAGAGACCCAGGAGGAAGAGGCTCACTCAGGAGAGGTAAAAGAAGGACCCTCTCCCCCTTCCCCTCCCGATGTGCTCAGTGGGAGGCCGACATGAGAACATGGGGTACAGACTGGATTGCTGCAGAGCATTTGGTGCCCCGACTTCGGCGATTAGTAATAAAGACTGGTTAATAAGAGATATTCCAGCCGGGCGGTGATGGCACACGCCTTTAATCCCAGCACTCGGGAGCAGAGGCAGGCGGATCTCTGTGAGTTCGAGGCCAGCCTGGTCTCCAAAGTGAGTTCCAGGAAAGGCGCAAAGCTACACAAAGAAACCCTGTCTCGAAAAATCAAAAAAAAAAAAAAAAAAAAAAAAGATATTCCAGCCAGACATGGGGTTGCCCACCTGTAATCCCAGCACTTGGGAGGCTGAGGCAGGTGGATGTCTGTGAGTTTGAGGTCAGCCTGATCTACAAAGCGAGTTCCAGGACAGCCAGGGCTACACAGAGAAACCCTGCCTTGAAAAAAAACACACACAAAAAAGGGTGATGAAGAGATATTCCATCCAGACACTATGCTGCCCACCTGTAACCCTAGCATTTGAAAGCTGAGGCCCTGAGGGTCATGAATTCGAGGCCAGCCTTGGCTACGTGGTGAATTCCAGACCAGCCTGCAATACATTTATCAAAAACAAAACAAAAATAGGGGCTGGGGATGTAGTTCAGTTAGCAGAGAGCTTGCCTACCGTGCACAAAGCCCTGGTTTTGAGCCCTAGCATCACATTAACCGGCACGGAGGCAGGAGGATCAGAAGTTCAAAGGCATTTTTATGTTTGTAGCAGGTTTGATGTCAGCCCAATATACATGAGACCCTACCTCCAAAACAACAAACAGGAAGGCAGTTAAGGACTGGGGTTATAGCTCTGGGCTGTGCTTGCCCAGCAGGTGCAGATCCCTACAGTCAATCCCCAGCACTGCAGGAAAAGAAAGAAAAAAGGGAGTTGCTGCTCATTGTCAGTCCACTGTGGATTGTTGGAGGTCCCAAAGTGTGTCCCAAGGCACAGGGTTGCTGAATAAGGCGTCTGTTAAAAAACACAATTATAGCCCAGCAGTGATGGTACATGCTGTTATTCCTGGCACTTAGAAGGCAGAGGCAGGCCAGCCCGATCTCTGTGAGTTGAAGGCCAGCCTGGTCTCCAGAGCGAGATCCAGGACAGCCAGGGCTACTCAGAGAAACCCTGTCTTGTGGGGGGGGGGGGTGTAGAGGTCTCTGCATGCAGTGTAGGATGCAGGGGCTGAGCAAACCTGCCAAGAAGCAAAAGAGGCAGGCAGCTGCAGCCAGGCATACTATAAAATGTCGGCAGTAGGCATGCAGGCCTGGTCCTGGCAGCTCCACTGCTTTCTTTACCGTGCACTAAAGTAAACATTGTTTTCCTTTCTAAAAAAGAAAAAAAATAAGTGGTCTCGGTTGTGCTATGGCAAGCTTCATTGCACTCTGTTCTGCCTTTTTCTTTGTATCATGATTTAGGGTGTTTGCTTCTCTAACTGGTAAATGTTGAGAAAATGCAAATTGAACCACAAATAAAGTGTAGTATCCTTAGGAAATGCTGTTCCCCACCAAAGAATGCAATCATCAACTTATACTTGGAAGTTGTCAGTGCCGTGGACCTTTTCTTAGTTCACATACACAAAGGCTGTGGGGGTCTCCACCTTAGTTTTTGACACAGTCTTTAGCCTGGACCTGATCGATTGCAGATTAGGCTGGCTGGCTGCTCAGGCTGGGGGTGGGGGTGGCAGGATTGAGGGGGTGGTGGTAGGGAGATCTCCCAGTTCTGCAATTACAGGTGCACACCACCCTGCTCACCCTTTGTTTTTCTTTTTGGTTTTTGTTCTGTGGGGGTGGTTTGTTGTTGTTTTTGTTTGTTTGTTTGTTTGTTTGTTTGTTTCAGAGACTGGGTCTCTATATCTCCCTGGCTGGCTCTTGAGCTATGTAGACCAGTCTGGCCTTAAACTCAGAGACCTACCTGTCTCTGCCTCTCAGAGTGTTGGGAGCAAAGGCATGTGTCACCGTGCCCCGTTTATTTGTTTGTTTAACTGGGGATCTGAACTTGGGCCCTCTTCCTTGAATAGAAAGAGTGGTATTTACTTAGCCATCTCCCAGCCCAGACACTACCCGCTCCTTAAGTTGCTCTGGTTTATCAAGTTTTGTGGTTATCAACCTAAGCTAAAGTCAAATAGTTCTCAGGCTTTGGGGGAAATAGATTCCAGTTTAAGTTGCCAGAACTCTTATGCTCTCTTATTTCTTTCTCAGGAGCCATTTATCGAAACTCGCCAGGATGGTGTCTCTCGAAGATTCATCCCCCCAGCCAGGTGCTTACTAGTCCTCAGTCCCCTGTTTCTTGCCAGCGGCCAAGGGACTTTTAATTAAACCTAGGAATTAGGACTTGGGACCAGGTGATGTAGATGAATTATCATCTAGCCTTTTGGCTCTTTTAGGAAAGATGTGTTCCCTTATACATGACCTTTCAGCATTGATTTTTTTTTTTCTTTTTTTCTCTGTAGCCATTCCCACAGTGAGAAGGGTTAGTACCACTAATGTTGAAGAAGTGAGGGATGTTGAGGGAGTGATTGAGATGGGTTCTTGAGAAGTTGTTTAGTAGTACTTGTTAGATGTTCAGGTTCTTAGTACTCATGAATGTAGCAGGTAAAAGTTGCTGTCAAGAAGTGTAACATTAAAAAAAATGGTCTTTCTTGATTCTCCTTCCTTTTTGCTGTAAACATACATATCAATTTTTGATGTCCCCTCTCTCCTTAGTCCATCCAGGCTAACCTGCTGAGTAGTGCCCCTGTGGAAGACCAGCATGGCCTTCCCTTGGGAGATAGGTGGCCCTGGGAGGTCCAGTCGGGCTAGGAGTGGGTGTGAACCTTGAGGCCCCTCAGCCAGCGCTTGAGCAGTGCAGTAGGTGGAGGCGGCCTCTCTGCCCCCTCATGTGGCCATGGGCGGGGGGCTGTCTGCAGGATGATGTCTACAGAAAGCGTGAATAGCTTCACTCTGATCGGGGAGGCATCTGACGGTGGCACCATGGAGAATCTCAGCCGGAGACTCAAGGCAAGTTGGCCTCGCTTCACTGTCAAGAATTATGTGTAGTTGTTAGCGGGATTGGCTGGGCAGATAGCCCAGGAGAGGCCCTAGCTGACTGTCCCATGCTTCCAGGTCACTGGAGACCTTTTTGACATCATGTCGGGTCAGACAGATGTGGATCACCCACTGTGTGAGGAATGCACAGATACTCTCTTAGACCAGCTGGACACTCAGCTCAATGTCACCGAAAATGAATGTCAGAACTACAAGTAAGTACCTCCAGGGCAGGGTCTGTGCCAGGGAGACTGCTGGGCCCTTGGGACTCAAGAGCACTGTTCCCTCGGGCACATGGAACAACAGGTGCCCTCTAGTCAGTAGACCCGTGTGCTTGGCAGACGCTGTTTGGAGATCCTCGAGCAGATGAACGAGGATGACAGTGAACAGCTACAAAGGGAGCTGAAAGAGCTGGCCTTAGAGGAGGAGAGGCTGATCCAGGAGCTAGAAGATGTGGAAAAAAACCGCAAGGTAGTGGCAGAAAACCTGGAGAAGGTCCAGGCTGAGGCGGAGAGACTGGATCAGGAGGAAGCTCAGTGAGTGCTTGTCCTGCTCTTCTGCCTTCCTGCCTCTAGCCCCAGGAGAGGGAATGGTTCCCAGCTGAATGTGTCTGACTAGGTCAGCTGTCAGTGCCCGTCTGCTCCAAATCCTGCATGCTGTTTCTGGGCTTGTGTCCACGAGTGTCGGGAGGGCCATGGATGGAGACTTGACGTCATACGTGAAGAGAGGATGTTGTTAGTTAAGTAGAGTGAAGGCACCGGGCTCTGAAAATGCCACTCTTGGGTCAGTTCAATGGTTCAGTGGCTTAGAGCACTTCCTGTCAAGTTCAATCCCTGAGACCCACTTGGTGGAGGAGAGAGCCAACTCCCGCCCACACACAAATAAATAAATGTCATGAGAGACCAAGTCTTTTTGGTTTTTCGAGACAGGGTTTCTCTGAGTAGCCTTGGCTGCCCTGGAACTCACTCTGTAGACCAGACTAGCCTCGAACTCAGAGATCCACCTGCTTCTGCCTCCCAAATGGGACTAAAGACACTCGCCACCATGTCTGGCTAAGAGACCCACTCTTAATTATTTCACGTCTGAAAAAAATCAAAAATACAGAAGTTTTTTTTGTCACAGTTCACAAGAGTTCTTTTTTTTCCTCTTTATTTTTAAATATGGGCATCTGGAATTTGAGACATTTTTATACCTTGTAGGCAAAACATTCCTCTGAGAGGAATCAGTGCCAAATGTGGAGTTCTGTAATTAGATATAACTACACCGCTAGAGTAAATCCTTCAGTAGAATGGAGAAAGAGTCTGCAGCCTCCACCATCAGCCCTTTATGGTTCCCTTGGCTGCTCACAGGTACCAGCGGGAATACAGTGAATTTAAAAGACAGCAGCTGGAGCTGGATGATGAGCTGAAGAGCGTAGAAAACCAGATGCGGTATGCCCAGATGCAGCTGGACAAACTGAAGAAAACCAACGTCTTTAATGCAACCTTCCATATCTGGTAATGAGCGCTGGGGGTTGGGGGAGGCACATCTGGGAAGCACTTCATATCTGTTAGCAACACACCAGGTGACCACCTCCCCATAGAAGAGGCACTATAGGTCATCTTCCCCTAAGCCAGGTTTATGTCATTCCTTGTAATAGGATAGGTCTAATGTGTGGTGTACGTATGCACACACTCAAGTGCTCACACTCGAGTGCCTACAAGTAAGATTCTAGAGTGGTTAGCCAGGCAGTGGTGGTTTGCAACTTTAATTTCAACACTCTGGAGGCAGAAGCAGGAGGATCTCTGTGAGTTTAAGGCCAGCTTGGTCTACAGAGTGAGTTCCAGGACATCCAAGGCTACACAGAGAAACTTTATCTTAGAAAAAAAACAAAACAAAACAAAAACCAACAGGAGTTTAGTGGTGTCTGCCCACCAAATCCTGTTCCTAGTGCTGCTTTTAAATTTTTATTATGTTCATGTGTATGGGTGTCTGCCTGCATGCATGCCTGGCACCCACAGAGACCAGATGAGGTCGTCGGACCCCTTGGGATAGAAGTATCAGAAAGCTGTGAGCTCAGTGTGGGTGTGGGGACTCAAATCTGGGTCCTGTGGAAGAGTAGCCAGTGGTCCTAACAGCTGAGCCATCTCCAGGCCTGGTGCTGATTTATAAACCTCAGGCTCACTCATGTATTGATTACTGAATTAGTAACTACTGAGTGTCTGCTGTGTGGAGAGCACTGTGCTAAGCACCAGGAGAGCACGACAGACAATGTACAATATACCAGTTACTTATTCCCTGGAAGAAGGCATGAGTAATGGGCTTGTGTGATACAGTGGGATAATGGCCCAGCGTGCTGGGAGAACATGAAAGGGTACCTTCTCGATTGGGGAAGCTGCATGGAAATTTTCACCCAGAGAAGGCTGATACGGCTGAGGGGTGAAATAGATGTCTACAGAGGAGGAGCTGTTCTGGCAAAGAGAACATCGTGTGCAAAGAAACAGGGGCAAGGGAGTGGCAGATGGAAAGAGCTAAAAGGCTCTTATTATGACTGAAGAGTGAGTGTAAAGGGGCGAGGGACGGATATGAAACTGGAGAACTACCATTCTTAAGGCATTTGGATTGATCCCAAAGGCAGAGGGAATTACTGAAGCATTTCAGACAGGGACGTGGTATGAGTACATTTGCATCTGTGGATGGTGGGAATAATCTGGGAGGAGGTATGTTGCTGGGACTCCAGACTGGGGAAGAACAGCAGCACCGAGGTGGAGGGAAGTGGACCGGCTTCAGACGAGCAGGAGGGGCTGGAGAGATGGCTCTGCAGCGGCCAAGAGCACTTGCTGCTCTTGCAGAGAACTTGTTCAGTTCCCAGCACCCACGTGGCGGATGACAGCCATCTGTAACCCCAGTTCCAGGAAATCCAACAGGCATGCACTGGTGCAAATTCATACATGCAGGCAAAACATTCATACACGTAAAGTGAAAGTAAATAAATCTAAGAGAGAAAGGTAGGAGGCAGACTCAGTGGAGCCTGGTGGGTTTGTCTGACTTTGATTTTTTTTTGGGGGGGTGGGGGAGGAGTGTGAGAGTATTCAGTGACTCAGTTCTGCTTGGACATCGAAACAGCAGGGGAAAAGATGATGCCTTAGGTTTGGGGCAGCCAAGGAAAGCTTAGATATATGCATCTGAAGATAAGGAAAAGAACATGCTAGGTTTTGGGTGAAAATGGAAAATCTCCAAAATTTTATGATCTATTTCTCCCCGACCCCGTTTCTGACCTTCTCTGTAGGCACAGTGGACAATTTGGCACAATCAATAACTTCAGACTAGGTCGTTTACCCAGTGTTCCTGTGGAGTGGAATGAAATCAATGCTGCCTGGGGCCAGACAGTGTTGCTGCTCCATGCACTAGCCAATAAGATGGGTCTGAAGTTTCAGAGGTGAGAAAATGCAGCTCTTCCATAGCACCTTGGGTGAGGTGTGTCTTTGACGTAACCTGTCTATACCACACGGTACTGCTCCACTATGGCAAGAGCCCTTGCTGCCAGCAGACAGAATTTCCTGTGGGTGAAGGGCCTGTGCACTGTTTCCCTTCGGCACAGGGCTCTTGTCATGGAGCAATCATCATCAAACTGCATGACTCCAGCAGTGGTCCCAAAAGTCTCCGGAACCTCATTTTTCCCTAATGAAGTTTCAGTGTTTGTTTTTACAAACCTCCCAGTGTGTTCAGCCTTTTGATACTATGACATGATACTGTGGTCTACAAATGTGTTGAACCTCCTTCATAGCTATCCTGGAAGAAGGGCAACCCACAGGCCTCAAGTTATACACACCTTCTAAACCAAAGTACCAGGCACAGTGCTGAACACTTGTGATCTCAGTACTGGGGGAGTTGAGGCAGGAGGATCAAAAGTTCAAGGTCAACCTGGCCTACATAGGGAGACCCTGTCATTTTAAAAACAAAACAAAGCCAAAACACATTAGTTGATAAATACCCTGTTTTATAATAGATGAAATCTTTTCAGTTAAGTCTTTAAACATGGACTCTATAGGGAATTGGAGGTAGGTGGGAATGATAAATAATAAAGTCCTTGGGTAAGATGCGGATTGAAAATTACTGGGTTGCAACTTTGCAATAATCACTGTAGGAGTCCTGTAGCCATCTCTCTGCATCTCCACTTTAGGTACCGACTTGTTCCCTATGGAAATCATTCATATCTGGAGTCTCTGACAGACAAGTCTAAGGTACTCTGGGAGTTAGAGTTCTTGTTTATCCTAACAAAATGGGTTCATTTGGGGACCAGGGATGTGGCTTGGAGATAAAGCATTTGCTTAAAGTACATAAGACCTTGTGTTTTAAAAAAAGGTTTAGTTTCCATACCTGCTGACATTTTTCAGTTTTTTTCTCAGACTATCTCATAAGGAGCCAACATCTTATTCAGACTTAGCTCTTTGGAGTTTATAGAGAAAATTCAGGTTCCTACAACAGCGTGTTGAGAAAGGGTCTGGGCAGATCAGGGGACAGCACGCATGTGAGGGTGGGAATAGACTGGAGTTCAGTAAATTTCCATTGGTAGGGAAGCTGCTGTGAGTTGATTTTGACCAGGGCTGTTGGAGTTGTTGAAGGTGATAGAAGACATCAGTCAACTGTAATACATGTTCTAGTGGGTGCAGACAAAGCTTGGGTGATTGGAGGGCAGGGAATGAGTGGGGACATGCCCAAAGCCAGTTCTCTCTTCTTGGGCAGGAGTTGCCGTTATACTGTTCTGGGGGATTGCGGTTTTTCTGGGACAACAAGTTTGACCATGCAATGGTAGCTTTTCTCGACTGTGTGCAGCAGTTCAAAGAAGAGGTGGAGAAGGGCGAGACACGATTTTGTCTTCCATACAGGTGAGAGGTGACTCTTATCCTCTTAGGGCTCAGTGAACTAGTAGCAGGGACTAAACTGAACTAAAGGGCCAGGGAATGAAAACAGACGGGGAAAAGGGCAAGAAAGAAAACAGTGCACGGTCACATGACACGGATGGGCAAGAACTGATGTGATATTGCAAGCAGAACAGAGGGCGGCCACCTGGCCCCTGGAGTAAAAGAAAATGGGGATTTTCCTGGCACAGAGCTCAAGTTTGCAGCTCATTTCTGAAAGGCTTTTCGTGCAGCCTTTGGAGATATACAAGAATGCTTCTCTTAGTGTGGCAGCCCAGCATAGAGACTAGTTCTAGAGACTGAGTTTGAAAGCCAGGTGAGATGGAGCACACCTATAATTCCAGCCCATGGAGGCTGAGGCAGGAAGAATGTGTGATTTGAAAAGTCGGTTTGTGTTTCGTAGTGAGAAAAGGAGTAAAGTTGAATTTCCTCACACCCGAGTACGGAGTTTTTCTTTCTTTTGCCTCCCTTTCTGCCCCAAGTTCAGGGATGCCTAGGCAGACAGTGAAGAGTACTGTGGCCTTCACTCCCCTCCTGCTCCAGACTTCTCATCTGTGTGGGTGTGTGTCCTGTCCTTGTACTCTGCAGTGACAATGACAGCCTTTCATTTTAGGGTTTCAGGCAAATCCAAAATACACACTAGCAGCAGTTCTTCGCCAAGTGTTCTGTTAGATAAAATGATGTGAATGGTCTCATGATTGAGTCCCTGCCCATTTGCCTGAGCTGACTTCACTTGGATCTGTTTCTAATGAGCTCTGCTTTGTCCATCTGCAGGATGGATGTGGAGAAAGGCAAGATTGAAGATACTGGAGGCAGTGGTGGCTCTTATTCCATCAAAACGCAGTTTAACTCTGAGGAGCAATGGACGAAAGCACTCAAGTTCATGCTGACGAATCTGAAGTGGGGTCTTGCTTGGGTGTCCTCACAGTTCTATAACAAGTGACTTATTCCCTAGGGGATGTTTGCCTTTAAGGTTTTATATTTGGTTTGGTTTGGAAGATGCTTTAAATTAAATCTGGGTGATATTAAACTACATGTTTACAATACCAAAAGAAACAAAAGCCACTTTATTTTAAAATACCCTATGACAGATAGTTTCCAGAGCTGCAAAACGCTGTGGAGAGCAAACAGCCCTTGCCATGGTTTCACTCAGCTCCATGCTTTCCTTTCCCTCTTTCCCCTGAAAACAACTAATTTAAATTTGCTCTGTTTTTTTTTTTTTTTTAAGTTAGTTGAATTGACATTGATGTGTTTTCACTGGATTTTATCTCTCTCAACTTCCTGCACTTAAAATATGAAACAGAAAAGTTTTGAGATGATGTTGGTGGCACACAGCTGGATGATGTGGGAAAAGGACAACTGGGTCAGAAGCTGGAAGTTTAACTCTTTCCTCACGCAGTTCTAGTATTGAATGCCTACTCTGCTATCTGTTAGAATTACAAAATGGTGTTTGATACTGTTTGAGACACGGAAAGATTTAATTATTTGTAATAAAGGATTTGCTATGGTCTGTTAATTACCAAGAGGTGTGACGGTAAGTTATTCCTTAAAATTGAGTATTTTGTATTCTGAAAGAATTGGGTTCCAGTCAGTTTTGTAGAAATTCTTTTGAAACATGTTTTAGTTTAAAAAATAAAATAGTAAGCCAGGCATGATGGTACTTAATCCCAGAACTCAGGAGGCAGAGGCAAGTGTATCTCTGAATTCCAGCCCAGCCTGGTATGTACAGTGAGTTGTAAGTCAGCCACGGCCAAATAGTGACATCCTGTCTCAAAAAACAAAAAGAAAGAGAGAAAGAAAGAAAGAAAGAACGAACGAACAGCTATCGGGTAGCAAAGGAAGAAAAGCTACTTCCGAGATACCAGTCAAAGTCATTCAAAAGTCTGTTTTAAAACCATGAGTAATACTTATCTCTATATCTGATGTTCCCAATTAATCAGATTAAATTATGAAAAATTAAATGTCTTGTCAAACAAAAATGGACCAATTTCATAATCTAACTCTCTCCAGTTCTTTGATGTTTTTAGCCTCCTATGACAGAAGAGGACATGTTTGTCCACCATAACTCTCTGATATAGAAAAAAAGTACCTGAAATTGGAATACAAAGTACTGTTCAAAGGAAACTTGGAACTTTTGTACCCCGAGTATGAAAGTAAACAAAGAGGAGGAGGAGGAGGATACAGTGACGGGCTGTGTGGCGGGGTTAGCCAGCCTCATGTGTTAGAGGACTCGGCAGTCTGCAGGGCTCTGGCGGCCTTGTGGGGAGCAGGCTGCTGTTGCCCAGGAGTGTTCGTTCCCACGCTGTGAGTCAGGATTGCGTAAGAGAACTCAGCAATGCTTTCCGAGGCAATGCCAGTGATGCTCTGCAAGTGTCCTACAACCTTCAGAAAGACAGGGTCTTATTACTGGAAGACCTCAGCATGTTAGCGCACAAACTCTCACACACACAGACAGAAATACGTCTTGAGATATACTCCCAAGCCTAACAGCTCTCAATTTTCTGAACACAAAATTAAATCCAGATGCCTATGTTTGCTGATGGCCAAGTGTCATGGCCCTGATATGTTCACATGGACTCTCTAGTTGTTTCCCTCTGTTAAAGTTAGAACAGTGGGTCGTAATTATAAAGAGAGATAACAAACTGAACTTGAGCCTCTATTTCCAATTTCATAGAGGAAAATGGAAACTCTAGTTTTCCAGCCCTCCCTTCTTGACTGTTCATCCAGTTCCTGGGTCCTGGCACTTCTCTTCTGCAGATTGTCCTGTGTGTTCCTTTAACCGACAGGGAATGCTTTCTATTAAACCAATTCTGCTCATGCTGGCCCTGCTCAGTGGTGCGTACCTGGCTCCAACATTCATGGTTTTGGATGAAAGCGCTTGCTGCAATGATTCCAACTGCCAACAGCATGAAGTCTTCCTTCACAGAGATAAACTTTTCCCTGGATAATTAAAACCAGATTAATTTGGAAGTAGTATGAAATGTGACTATACAGTCTAGGGTCATAGAACTTCAACTATGAGTTGTTCATGTTGCTCGTCTTGGACTTTTAGACACAGAAAAAAGTGGTCAGGTAACAGCTGATGTGTCCCATTGTCCCCCAGCTCAACTGGGATTAAAACATGCACCTGTGTCTTGGGTGGCTGATAGGCCTTTTATTTTTCCAGTTCCCTTCCTATCAAATGTAATTGTGAGGCTTTGGCCAGTCTGACTTTACAGTAATCAAATACTTTTGTCCAAGTTACAGCCATGTGACGGGCTTTTCCCCCTCAAGTGACTATAAAAGCAATCCAACACTCTCAAATTTTAACTAATTGCAAAAGAAGAACTAGAAAAGAATGTTAAATGTTTGAAGTAATTTACATTTAATAGTAAAAACCTTTTAGCGTTTTCCTGATTGGGTTCAGTCATCAGCATGTGAGCCACATAATGGAAGTCAGTAAGAACCAATTAACCTGTGTTTTCTTAGTGCTGGGTATTGAATTTCCTGGGCAAGTACTACATTAAGCTCCAAGCCCCAAAGGCCTCATATCCATATGATGTGTCCCCTACTACGCAATCCTGGAAGGAGCCTACCCTAGGAAAGTTTCTTACCCTTGCAGCTGACTGGGTGTAGAATTCTCAATTGAAGCCCTCAGCAGGCTCCCATATATGGGCTCATGCAGAAGATAGACCAGGTCAAGGAGGGTCAGACAAGTTGCATGTAGTTGTGTGGCTGGGACCAAACAGCCATTGTACCCTGCACAGAGTTTGAGCATGAAAGACAGCATGAAGTTGTGTTCTCTAGTCATAATCTTAGGACATACTACTGATACATTGCTAATGTGCTTCCTGATAGTTACACACTACTATGAAAGCTTTTAGCAGAAGGTCTTACTTTATTTGAGACAGGGTCTTGCTGTGTAGCCCTGTCTGGCTTGACAGACTGGATTTAAGATTAGAAATCCACCTGCCTCTGCCTCCCAACTGTTGGTATTAAAGTTGTGTGTTTGGCCAGAGGTTAATTTTAGAGAACAGATCCCCATCTGTAATACATACATACGATTACAGTATAGCTGTTCTGACTTGTGCTTCTCCATCAACCCTTGGATCCTGCCATAAGAAATGCCTAATGAGGTCAGCATGGTGATGCATGCCTTTAATCCCAGCACTTGGGAGGCCAGCCTGGTCTACAAAGAGAGTTCCAAGACAGCCAGGGCTGTTACACAAAGAAACCTTGTCTCAAAACCAGAAAACAAAGTGCCTAATGAATCCAAATAGAAATCAGGTGCTGAGACCTCTGAGCTACCTTCCCTGACTAGTGCTGGGGGGACATTTTCAGCCATCCAGAAACACATAGGCTTCTAACTGCTCCTCTTTGGTAGGTTGTCTCCTGTTCCCAAATCCCTGGGCACATTTGTTTTTCTCTCTGGAGGTCTCCAGCCCACATCTCCTGACACATTTAATAAAGTACCTAGAACTTCAAGAAGCATCTCCACATATGCCAGAGGAGTGGGCAGATTTATTTGGAAGTTCAGGGACTTCAAAACATCAAGCTCTGATTCTAGCAGTTCTTCTTTGGTGCATATATAACCAAGAGCCTGGAGGAAATTCAGGACTGTAATGTTGCTGATTATCTGAGGCAAGAAAAAAAAAAAAAAGGCAGAGGAAAGATGTCAGATGTCAGGATGCAGGTCATATGCCTCAGCAGCGTCCACAAAGCACTTCAAGTCCATACCAGTCTTCTCTCTTGGTAATCCACTAAATCATGCAAGCAAGGTTACTTGCAGTTAAACCAGGGTTCTCCCTTCTCCATGCTGGAATCCCCTCCCTTTCTGCCTGTTCCTTTCTCCCTGCCCTCCCTAATTCTGTTTCAATTTTCTCTGTAGCCACTATCCCCCACCTACCAATTTCAATAATTCATTTTCTCTAAATAAACTTCCTTGACTCTCCAAGCTGATGAGGTTCCTCCTTAGCCCTGGATTTACACTAACATCACCTTTTCACCTTGTTTCCACCGATGCCTTTTCCCATTGGGTGAGGGATTCCTTGAGAGCACAGGCAATATTTTTTACTGTGGTAGCCATGGTATCCACTGAAACATCTAGCCATAGAAGAAACTCAATAAATATTTGCTGAACGAGTGGTATTTTACTGTACAGGCACTGGATAGTAATGTGGAAACATTGTATCCTTTTAGGTGTGATCATTCTCCTTTAATGCTGATAGGCATGTTGGTAATTCAGGCACCTTATGTAAACTGTCCTTAAGTCCAAGGGGAGGAAAGGTGACCCTGTATGAATGATGGCATCTGTCCAGCAATTACACTTTGGGAACAGAACTTCGGGCTATTTAATAACTGCCTCTGTGTGACTGTGTGTGGATTCAGGAGGTATGCTTAGGAAGCGTAATTACGCTCTGGAATTTCCACATGAGTAGTATCCCCTAGCTCAGAAGCGGGTTTCCCACAGCCACCTTCCCTGAGCTGCTTTCCTTCCTACACTCAGTGCCCACGGAAGCCCGGCTCCTTACTTTGTAGTGGAAAGACAGTTTGCTGGCCAGCTGGACACAGGACACCAAGCGGAGGGTAAACTTGTTGAAAAGCTGCTCTTTCAGAGCCCTCCACTTCTGCAGTTCTGTCTTAGGATTTCTCAGCTGGACTGTAGCTTGCCGACAGATGTTCTCTGCCTGCTTCACCATAAACCTGGAAAGGAAGAAAGGGATGGACAGTAACTCGCCATCCCACCAACCGAAGGGACTCTGCTGTAGACAGGCCCCACTGATCCTGCCGGTAACAGGTGCTGGCTAGGAGATCTACATTTGCAAGTCAAAGAAGGGCACCAGGCCAGCTTCTAGGGAAGGGGCAACTAGTGCTGTGGAAAGATCTAGGCACCAGCCCATTCTGAGGGGCCCTAGCACAAAGGCCTGATGCACAGGCTTTACCTTTCTAGGATTTCTACAGCCTGGTAGCTCACAGATTTCTCCAGACACCATTGTTCAGACAGGAGAAAAACAAACTCTGCCAAAACAGGAGAGAAGAGCTTAATTCACAAGATGCAACCCAAGCCGCTCCGTGAACTCGGCACTGTGTAAAAGCTGTGATGGCGTGGAGAGGACAGGGTCAGGAGGTGAGAAAGACGAGACTGGAGCAACCAAAGCCCAGCTTAGTTCCCTTGGCTGCCAGTAGGCAGATGGAGGCCTGGGAGGGAGGCCGACTCAGGGCCAGAGTCAAGGGCCTACCAAGCTCCCTGCCTGACGCTTGGGCCTTCCTGTGAGTCTCAGCCATAAAAGGTTTGGTCAGTAACACACAAACATACACCAGCTGGCCTAGTTGGTCTCTACCTCCTGCTGGGAACCCCTAGCTTCATGGAAGATTCTTGGATGGATAAAAAACCCTAACCCTTATATTCTGTTTTCAGTGGAATGTTGGCAGGAACAGAAAGGTCTCTCCTGGAGCTTCAATAGTCTTTATGACACTGTTTGTTTAGTAACCACCCTCTGCAGAACTCCCATTGCTTTACAAACACAATTCACCTTGCAGCTGGTCACCGCCTCTCCACCACCAGTTTGTTGTGTAAATCTCTATTGTTACTGTGGAGTGACTTGTTTGGAAGAAATGTCCAGACTCAGAGAACACAACCCAATTTAGAGGGGAAGAATCATTGAGAGGCTGGGAGGGTAAGATACTTTGGCAAGATTTTATCCTGCTTCGTTTTCCTTTGAAAGAACAGCCTCAGATAAAATTCTATTTAGTTTGCAATATCATTAGAGGGTGGAAACAGGGTAAATGTCAGTTCTCAGTAAAGAAAACTGCAGATCCAAGAACCTTTATCATTGATCAGCAAAGAATTACAGATTGGAGATCCTTTATCTCAGCCTGTATGCACATAATCATATTGTCATATGTCTTCCAAGAAAATCTGACTTTCTTAGAGGAAAAACAATTTATCGGGCATGATGGCAAATGCCTGTAATTTCAGCAGGTGGAGGCAGGAGGATCAGGAGTTCAAGGACATCTTCACCTACATAGTAAAGTAAAGGCTAGATTATCTCAAAAAAAAAAATTTTTTTTAACCTACAAAAATACCAAAGTCAAGCTACCAAAAGACAGTTTAGCAATATACTTATCACAAGTTACAAATAGATTTATACACAAAGCTTTGTTACCAAGACCACAGCCCTGCTAACACTCTCCATCCAGGAAGAGAACTGAACACAACTGTATGTTACCAGCCAGACCAATGTCTTTTTATTTGCTGGACCTTGGGCTTCATTTCCTAGTTCAGGGGATGCTTGTTCTCAGATCTTTGATTTTGTTTTGGATTTGTTAGGACTCATTCGGAGAACTGTTTCTGGTTTTTTATTTTAGTTTCTCAAGGAAACTGAGTTTGGGTTAGGCCAAATGAACTATGTCACACCTTGCTCTTGTTTCTACCTCCTCCACTTAACATGCTCAGATGGACTACTCCATACAAGATCTTCCCCTCTCTGAGATACAGCTCCACTTTGCCATCTCGGCACGGCTGAATTTCTTTAATGCTTGACTCACACTCCTACAACTTCTATTTCATCATTCGCTCCCTGAACTTTCTGCCATTTCCTTCCACTTTCCCCAGTTTGCTAAAATTATTACGCCAAAAATCAGCAAATTTTCCAAACTGTAAAATAACAGGGTCCTCTTCCAACCTTTATTTCTGTTGATACCCTGGAAGCATCTGAGACTGCTGACCACTACCCTTCCCAACCCTCCTGGTGGCTTCAAAAATGTTTGGTTCTATGCCTGTCTCCCCAGCTACTGTTTATTGGTGGATTTTTTTTTTTTTGCTTTGTTTATTATTTTACTTTTTAAAAGATTTTTTTAAAAATTGTATATGTGTGTGTGAGTGCAGTGCCTTTGGTGGCCTCATCTCCAGTCCCTTATTTTGTGTGTATATGTGTGGGACTGAGCATGTATGTGCACTACATTCGTGCAAGTGTCTGCAGAGATCAAAAGAACAGATTGGGTCCCCTGGAACTGGAGTTCAGGTGATTCCAGCCCATGTGGGTGCTGGAAACCAAACCCAGGTCCTCTGGAAGAGCAGCAAGTGCTCTTAACTGCTGAGCCATCTTTCCAGACTCTGGGTTCGGTTTTTGAGATGGGGTTCTGGTGTATCTTAGGCTAGGATAACCTGAGACTCATTATGTAGTTCATTTTGGCCTAGAATTTGCAAATCTCCTGCCTCAGCTTCCTGAGTCCTGGGATTACTGCCTGAACCACTACATGCAGCTCATTGTATTATTGACTCTTCCCTGAACACAAAATGTTTCCCTAAGGAATTGTCCTTGACCTTTCTCTTCTCTCCTTCTTGGAGTATCATGAAAATAATTAAAAAACCTTTATTTCTATCTAGTTCTGACCTTTTTAAATAATCTGCTATTAACCTTCTTCTGGATGATCTTCAAATATCTTAAACTCAGTAGATCCAAATCAAAACAATTTCCCCCTAAAACAAAGGTCACATTTCCTTATTTTGTATTTTGCACGTGTGTGGATGTAGTTCTCTTAGTGGCACCACTATGTTCCCAGGCTCTGAGGATCAATCCTCTGACAGTCACCTTTACCTTCTTTATTTCTCAAATGAAAATGTGGCTTTCTAGATCTTTGTCTCTGGAACATTTTAAATCCATTCTTGTCACACACACACCCCATTATCACTCTGACTACAGATGGGCTCCTCTAGCCAGCCCACCTTCTCCAGTCAAGTCCATCCTTCATACATACAAAAATCATTTTACCAAGGCAAAAATTACAGCCACACTGCTTCCTCCCTTAAGTTTCAGTGTCTTCGTGCTGGAAAGATGACTTAGCAGTTAAGAGCACTGCTCTTCCAGATCTGAGTTCAATTCCCAGCACCCACATGGGTGGCTCACAACTGCCTGTAATTCCAGTTTCAGAGGAGTCTGACGCCCTCTTCTGGCTTATTCTAGCACCAAGTATACACAGGGTGCACATACATTACATACATGCTGGCAAAACACCCATACACATACAATAAGTTAAATAACAAATTTTAGTAACTTTCATCTTCCTGCTAAACCAAGAATAAAGACCTCCCCCTTGACATTCACATTTCTACTTGAAATATCTCCAAACTACTTTCCTGGTCTTAATTTCTATTGCTTTTCTACATGCTCTGGTCAACCTGGGCTACAGCTGTACCCTCCACTCCCTCTCCGCATTCCTGCCTTCCAAAGCTTTATTCATGGTGTCCTGTCCTGGTAGAGATGCGATTCCCTTTATCTTCCACTAAAATGTCACCATTCATTCAAGGTGTACCTCAAATGGCACTATCCCTGGACCGCAGCTTATCACTCCTTTAAATGTTCATAATAGCTTGTATTCCCTATGTCAATCATTCTAACCACACTTGTACCTACTTGTTGGTATACTTAATATCCCCACCCAAAGTACACAGTTTGAGAGCAATGACTATACTGCTGTTTCATCTTCCCATCCCAGGCAATGTCAATAATAAGCACTCTAAGCATATTTACAAAAAGAAGAGTAAAACTCTGCACGATGCCATACGCCTTTAAATACCGCCACTTGGGAGCCAGAGACAGGCGTATCTCTGAGTTGGAGGCTAGCCTGGGCTACGGAGAGAGTTCTAGGCCAGGACTCTACAGTAAGACCTTGCCTCAAAAAAGGACAAGAGAAGCCGGGCGGTGGTGGCGCACACCTTTAATCCCAGCACTCGGGAGGCAGAGCCAGGCGGATCTTTGTGAGTTCGAGGCCAGCCTGGTCTACAGAGTGAGATCCAGGACAGGCACAAAGCTACACAGAGAAACCCTGTCTCGAAAAGCCAAAAAAAAAAAAAAAAAAAAAAGACAAGAGAAGGGCCAGGGTAGGGGGTGTGGGTAGGAATCAGTAAGAGTGCTGGTAAGCCTCGTTCATCACTTACGACCTAGCATAAAAAGTACTAACAAAATATATTTGAGTGAAAAATAAAGGTCAGTGCTCCCAAGACTCCCATCCGCCCGACTCCCGGCTCTGCATCCACACCCACGATGCGGGTCTCCCTGAAGCTGCCCATCCGTCCCGCGGCCTCCTTCACCGCTTGCTCATTCTGCTGGGCCAAGTGAAGCAGAGCGTTTTCGATGGTCTCTGTGGCAACTGCTCCAAACTGGAAGTCACTGGAGTTGGCTAGTCTTGGCCGCAAGGGTCCTTCCATGGTCAGAAGTCTTTCGCGGCCCTGGGGCAGTCCACGGGACCCATAAACTGGCTTCCTTAGCTTCTTTCCAGAATCTTCTGCCACGCCCTGGATTCTTCCTTTCCTTCCAATGTCTGTCCTTGCCTCGAATCTGAGGAAAACGTAATTCCCACCACAGCCTCGAACTATCAACAGCTTTTCGCGCCCCAACTGCCACGAAGCGCTCAGCCAATCAGAAAACACAACCGCTTCTCGCCTTCCCTGCCCCTCCTCTAGGGCGGAGAGACCCTGTCTCTACCCAGGAAACTCCACGCGGACTACAACTCCCAGAGTCCCTTGCGGCGGGCAGACTACTATTCCCGGCGAGTTCCGGGCTGGGCGGCTTAGGGCGGAGCAGCAACATGGCGGCCTCCGGCGCTGGCGACCCTCTGAATGCTAAGGATGGAAATGCCCCGTTCGCTCAGCGCATCGACCCATCGCGGGACAAATTGACCCCCGCGCAACTGCAGTTTATGCGGCAGGTGCAACTTTCCCAGTGGCAGAAAACACTGCCACAGCGGCGGACCCGGAACATCGTGACCGGCCTGGGCATCGGGGCCGTGGTATTAGCTATTTGTATCCGTCCTGCTGTACCATTTATCGGGTTAAGGAAAAGGGAACGAAACGTGTAGCCTTTAATGTGTGGGCCAAAATGGGGTTAATACCTAATCTTACTATATGTACGCTGCTCTTAGTGGTTTAGTAATAACCACGGAGTTAAAGGTTCAAAGGGGGCAGAAAAGGGTGGCACTCCAAAATCATTAATTTGGGTAATAACAAGGGTGGTAGAAGGAAGGAATGTCCATATGCTTTGTGGTTTCCTGAACCCACCCCGCCAGATGGTTACACCTTCTATTCAGTGGCTCAGGAACGTTTCCTTGATGAGCTGGAAGATGAAGCCAAAGCAGCCCGAGCCCGAGCTCTTGAGAGGGAAAGAGCGGCAGGACCCTAACTGTACGGACCATCTGCAAACTGCTGGAGCCCCTGTACATGTTATATGACGCCTGGGTGAGCTCACAACATCGCTGGTGTACTAACTTCGGACGATGGTTGAGCCCAAGAAGCCAGAGACTGTGCATTTGGCCACTGCCAAAGGGGGCTTGCTCATTTTACAGGCAGTTTGTACAGTTACTCAGCCTTCTTATTTCCTTGTTTGAGAGGTATGCGACCTTGCCTTTCCCCAAACTTTGTGGTTTACCCCTTCACCTCCCAGGGGCCCAACTGTTAAGGGGGAGGGTGTGGCGTATCTGCAGAGTTGGAACCTAAAGTGGGAAAGATAGGGTCAAATTAAGAGTAATAAAATGAGTCATCTCTCCTGAAGCCAAGCTAGTGTGTGGGGGCCCGAGAGACACATGGCACTTCACACTGGAAAGCTCCCTGGCATTAGCTGCAGTGGTGGCATTGCCCCAGGGAGCTGTAAATGTTTAACTAGAAGTACTTTTTCCGTGAGATCTTTCCACCTGATTTAAGGGAGAGATTACTGGACTGTTTGAGTCTGAACCAGGTCTTAGGGGAAGGAAGGTCACTCTTTCATTCTTTGCCTTCAAGAACAGACTCTAATGTCACACAGCCTTTCCCCGTCCCTGGATGGGCAGATGAAGGATAAGACACAAGTTCCTTCATTCTTTTAACATTCACTGGTACCTGCCTATAACCGGCCTAGGGTGGGGTCTGGAGGGGATCATAGCTTGGCCAGGTGCATCACTGGTCATGTAGTTTCCTCATGACCTGGTGGCAAAAAGCCAGAAACTGGGCCGCTTCTATCCTGCCTCCCATTGTGAGAGGAGAATGGCTTCTGTATCCACATCTGCCTCACCCCACAAGTCTTTGCCCCCGGTTCCTCAGGCATGGCAGATACAGACCCACAATCCTTTCCAGTATTTTTATTGGTTGCTGTTAACTTTGGTTGGTGGTGTGAGCACACCTCCTACACTCCCAGCTGGAAGCTGGCCTTCTAGAAGCATCTGGACTTGAGTGGGATTGCTTAGTGGTTGGCCCTTGCCTGGGGAGGAGCGGAAGATGAAGGTGGGGTAGGCTACAGAAATGACATTTCCACACAGCAAAGAGTTCCCACATGTTTGCTTCTTCAGGATAACACAAGCGCACTCTCCATGCCCACAGGCCTTCTATACCCTCTCAGTGCTGGGGTGTTCTGTGCTGAGTTCAGTTGGTCACAAAAGCATCAGATTCTGAGAGCCCAAGTGCCATGGTGGGCCTGGTGTTGGGGAGACATAGGACTTCTGTTCTGAATTCACTGGAGGGGAAAAGAAAAGTGCTGAAGAAATGCCCAAAGAGGAAAGAGACAAAGCTGCTACCAGTCACCATTCCCTGGGCTCTCCCTCCCTTGGGCCCGCCCTCACCATCCTGCCAACATCCCCGGCGAATGTCACCCCCTTGCTTGCCCGCTGCTCCTGGGAGCCAGTGCTGCTGCCACTCAGAGAGTTCCTTCGCATGATGCCTGGGAGCAGGATGAGGGAGGGAGAGCGCTAAGTGAAGGAAGGGGCAGCCAGGGGCGGGGCTGGTCCCCCAGAACCAAGGGTAGACCACCGGGGGCCTGAAAGATGGCGTCAGTAGGGGAGGAGTCTCAAGGGAGAGGTGAGAGCTGGGTGGCTGCCATCTCACCAGGGCCGGGGAGCTCAGAGCGCTGCAGGCTGTTGCGGCGGGAAGTGGGGAAGCTGCCCTTGGAGAGGCGGCGCCGGCGGCAGGACAGCATTGCGGCCGGGACGACGATCCCGGGTGGGGGCCGCTTCCCAAGCCGGCTGTACAAGTCCTCGATTTCTTTTTTCTGTAGGGTCTGTAGTGCCTCCACTTCCGATAAGTGCCTGAAGGTGCACCGAGGGCGGGGAAAGGCTCGTCACACACTTGTGCTCCAGGTTTACCTCTAGCTCTGCGGGCTTCCCCAGACTCACTTCTGCCGAAGGTTCTGCAGCTCAGCCCAGAACTCCTCGTCCTCCCCACTGCTCTCTGACTCCTCACTGCTCAGACACAGGCTGCTGTAGGAGTAGTTCATCCACACCGGGCTGGGATGACTCAGGAGGGGGGAGCTTCCCCCAGTTCGGATCCCATCATTCCCTTCCTCTTCGACCGCAACCCCCAGGCCCTCGGCTGCGCGGTCACTCTCTGCCAGAGCCTCCCTGGTCTCTGGTCCTCCGGCAGCACTGTCCTCTGTGTCTGAGCTCTCTGAGGTCAGCTGAGGGGTTGGAAGTTTTAGGGAACTGGAGAGAGGTGGTGCTGGTTGAGGGGGTGCCTCTGCTGGCTCCTTGGATGAAGTCACTTGGAAACGCCCGACAAGCTGGGGCTTTCCCTCTGCAGGGAGATAAGGAGGGAAGTGAGGAGGAGGAAAGAAATCTAGAACATAAAGAAATGTGTTGGGGGTAACAGGCAGGGGAAGGTCAGGGATTCGAGGCCTCACCTTCAGAGATGGGTGCCAGTCTAGCTTCACCCAGGAGCGGTGGGGCAGAATTTTGGGAAGCCTAGGAAGTGTGATACCATGAGGAAGGAAAGGATCCAGAACGGGGAGCCCTCCCCCCCCATCCTTCTTCATGCCTGACTTACCTCACTCTCTGCCTCAGCTGTTTGGGGTGAAAGGCTCTCCTGGCCACAAGAAGCAAGGGGAAGGGGCAGGCTAGGCGGAGGACCTGGAGGAGACTGGGAAAGCAGCCCAGGGGAGGGGGACAGCAGGGACTGGGCCACAGTCATCACAGCCAGAGAGAAGGCGCTAGCCAGAGAGAGGAGAGGAGCTGCCGGAGGGGAGGGGAGGGGAGGAGGGGAGGGGCAGACAGGAAAAGGAGAGGGGCTAAGAGTGACTTGGGAACAACTAGGAGAGAGTGGGTGAGGAGAGCTGGCGGGGAGAGAACTCGTAGGAAGGTGAGAGGGTGAGAGTGGAAACTGAGAAGCACTGGAGAAGGATGGGGGAGGGGAGCTGGGGGCCTGTGGACAGGGGTGTGAAGAGGCCTGGGAGAACGGGCAGGGGTGACAGAAGGGTGAGCTGATGGGAAAGATGGGGCATGGGAAGACAGGAGGGGTCCCAGGGGAAAATGGGGTTCCAGGGGACAGGGGGGTTCCAGGAGAAGACGGAGAGGTGGAGAAGGCTGCCCAGCTCCTCTGTTCCGGGGAGATGCTTCTCTGGGGCTCTGCTGAGGAGGGAGGGTTGAAATTCCAGACCCCCATGCCCTGTGCCCTCCACAAGGTCCGCCCAGGGGTTGGGATGAACAGGAACAGAATGCAGAACCTACCATTGGATGGGCCTGGGAGGGCAGGCACTACTGCTGGCTCTTCCTGGGGGAGAAAAGGGGCCTTTAGTGGGGAAAGCCAAGTCTCCAATGGAAAAATTGCAGGCTGGGATTCTTAACCTAGGGCCCATGAGCTTCTAGGAATCCAGACATGAGCTTCTTGGGATTCAAAAATGTACTTGCTGAAATATTTGGAGGTAAAGAGGTTTGAGACCTGCCAACCTAGTCTCAAGCAGTTCAAAGGAACATAACAAATAATACAGAGGAAGACTGGGAAAGCTAGTCAAAGGGGATTAACCACCAGCAAATCTGGGCAAAGGGCATCTAGAAAAGTGCTCTACAGTTCTTGCAATTTCTCTCTGCGGGTCTGCACTTATTTCAAAATAACAAGCTAAAAGTATTCATTCACTGTTTTCTAGAACAGGAGTCTGTTGTAGCTTTCATAAATAGAGTTGAGAGTCGGCTGTAAGGTTCTCAAGATCAAGAGACGTTCATCCACACTCTGCTCAGGGCAGTCTGTTCCTGCCGGGGATGTCTCGAGGCCTGACCTGAGGGCTCAGGGCGTCTTCAGCAGCCTCTGGGGGACCAGAATCTCTCTTCAGCAGGCTCTCCACTCGCTGGATAATCTCCCGGATCCTGCTCAGGAATCCATCTCGCTCCGAGGGCAGAATGAACTCATTGTACACCTGGCGGGGATTATGGGATGGGAGGAGGCTGTTGTCTCACGGTTACCGCCCTGCTCCTGATGTTTCAGCCTAGCTGTTGGCACCACTGCATCATTTGCTAAGGATGTGCTGTGTGCCAGACACTTGTGGGCAAGGAGAAATGTAGCTAGGAGCTAACATGCCTAGGATGTGTGTGCTGTATGCACCAAAGCTTTCACGTATCGGCACATTTAGCACCGACAACCTGCTCTGGTCCATTAATATTCTCCCTTTGCTCTGAAGCTAGCTAATGCACAGGTTAAGTTCACCTGGCCTGGGCCTGGAGCGATGGTTCAGTGGTTAAGAGCACTAGCTGCTCTTCCAGAGGACCTGGGTTCAATTCCTAGCACCTGTAACTCCAGTTCCAGAGGAACCGACACCCTCACACAGACATACATGCAGGCAAAACACCAATGCACATAAATATTTTTTTAAAATACTTTTCAAAAGTTCAGTTGGCCACAGCCACAAATTTGACCCAGGTCCACTGAAAGCCAGAGCCTGAACTCTTTTCACAGTTACATACTTCTGCACTCATATAAAAAACACGGGGTCCCAGTCACACTTGGCAAAGTTAAGCAAAACAGGGCATGAACGGTAAATGTCACTTCCCACTCCACAAACATTGAGTGCCTGCTGTCTACCATGCATTGTGGGGAGTACTGTTGAATATGGGGATACGGGGAAGCATGAAACAACATCTTAGTCTTCCACCTCACGTCAGTACACAGCACTCTGCAAGCTGTCCTGGGATGGGAAGAGCACTTCAGGGCCTTGCTAATAGTGAGTATGGGTTAAAAAAAAAAAAATTTCTGGAGGTGGGAGGGTCTTAGGAATTTTTTTTTTTTAAAGACAAGGTTTCTCTGTGTAACAGCTCTGGCTGTCTTGGAACTTGCTCGGTAGACCGGGCTGGCATGGAACTCACAGAGATCCTGTTGCCTCTGCCTCCTGAGTGCTGGGATTAAAGGCATGCGCCACCACGTCCAACAGGAGGATCTTCTTTAGCAAGCATTTCAGACTTTGCAAGGTCTGGAGATCTGGCTCACAACAATGTAGGTACTGTACTATTGAACACATGCTTCAAGTGGTTATAGCGGTAGATTTTATGTTGTTGTTTTATCTTGTATTTGGTTAGTTGGTTTGGCATTTTGTTGTTGTTTGGAGGTGGGGCGTCTTACTATGTTGTCCAGAGAGGCTTCAAACTTGTGGCAGTCCTCCCCCCTCAGCTTCCTGAGGGCTGGCATTACAAGAACATGCCACTGTGCTCCACTTACAATGTGTTTGGACTTTTTTCTTTGTTAAAACACAATTTAGTCAGGCATGGTGGCTCACGCCTTTAATCCTAGCACTCAGGAGACAGAGTCAAGCTGATCTCTGTGAGCTTGAAGCCAGCCTGGTCTACAAAGTGAATTCCAGGACAGCCAGAACTACACAGTGTGACCCTGTGTCAAAATTACCAAAACTACCACCACCACCAAAATTTTAAAAGTGCTAATAATCTAATTAGGATATCGAGATGGATAAAGATGCTTGTCATCGGGTTTGATTATATGAACGCAGTCACATGATCATACAGTGAAAGGAGAAAAATGAATTCTCATGGGTTGTCTTCTAACCTCCACATACAAGTAAGTAAATGTAATAAAAAAAATCTGTAATTGATCATCTCCCCCAATGCTATTCCAATGAAGGAACAGGTCATACACCTCTGGGATGGGAGAACCTGGGATACAGGGATACACAGGAAGTATTTGATGCTGAACCTTACAAATGTGAGGTAAAAAAAGCAACCCTTCACTGAGGATCGATGGGCACCTCCATGCCTCACCATATTAGATCACGTCTTTGACAAACAAATAGTAATGGGTGAAGAGTTGAGGCTCAGAGCTGGAGAGCCCTGCCACAGAAGCTAGGGTAGTGATACAACACTTGCCCCAAGCCCCTGGATTTGATCTCCAGCACCACAAGAAAAGAAGGAAGGGAAGAGGAGGGATTAGAAGTGAAACCTGGCCAAGTTCACCAAATTTCAACACATGAAACTGAACTCAGGTTACATAAAAGCCTAGTGACGAGGCAGTTCTCAACCTGTGGGTCTCGACCCCTCTGGGGTCACAGATATTTTTTACATTAGGTTTCATAACAGTAGCAAAATTACAGTTATGAAGTGGGACGAAATAATTTTACGGTTGGCGGTCACCACAACCCGAGGAACTGTGTTAAAGGGTAGCCGCAGCATTAGGAAGGTTGAGAACCACTGCTGGACTGGCCATTCTTCTGTTGCACCCTGCCCTTCAGAAGAGAAAGGATAACAGCTGAGGCCAAGAGGACAGCCTTGAGGCATGAAAGACACAACCCAGTCTGAAGACAGGACCCTGATGCAGTTGGATGGACAATGGTTATAAAGGCCATGCTTCCTGATTTTAGAATCACAAAGAGCCGACGATGATGATGAAAACCAGAACGATTAGGTCCAAGTCTCAAACTCTGCTGCAGAGGGGTTAACGAGTGAGGAGAGAAAAGAAAATGGAGCCAGGATCCAGGCGTGGGTCACTTGGATTGTGTGGGTTCTGAATGAGCATAGAGACCATGGGGAAAGGTTTCCACACCTACAGACCCCTGAGTAGATAGAGGCAGAGGCAGAAAGGCACCCAGCCTCTTCCAGGAACTGTTCAGAAACCTGTGCGGCTTGATAAAGACTCTGGGTCACGCTTGGTAGACCCGGAGAAGGGTCACGTGGCTTGGCAGAAGATGACAAGCCTCAGGTGTCAGGTGATACTTTTCTTTGATCTGGAGACTAGGTGAATGGCATCCAGGAGGGGGTGCTTTGTGAAGAATTCCCCAAGTCAGATGTTTTCTCCACCATCTCAACCCCACTCTGCTGAAACTGTCTCCCACTGAGACTTCTAACAAAAGCAGTGCGGTCTTCCTCAGGAGTCCCCGTCCCCCCACGCCACCTGCTTGAAACTCACTCGTTCTCACTAACGTCTTTCTACTTCTTTGGCCCCAACTTGCTGCCCGTCAGTAACTTGTCTCCCCACTTCTCATCCTAGAACAGGATGTTTTCAAGACACACAGTCTCGAAGCTTCTCTCACCTTGGCAGGTCTATTTTCACCCATCAGCTCTGGGCTGAGGACTCCTGAACCCATCTCTTTCCAGCTCTGCCTGGCCATATCCAGTTGCCATGGAGGACCTGGATTCAGCTGTTGCTCAAGCTCATCATGACCCTTAAGAAACCCTGCTTTCATTCCCAACTTCTCTCATTCAGTAATCTGCTCCTCTTTGTTCCTCTGATACGGGTTGCCCTTGATGTCCCTTCTCCCTAACGCCCTAGCATATCAACTCAGCAAATATTTATTGGGCATCCACTACCCACACTGTGCCGCGTCAAGAACTTACTGGATTACGCAGCAGTTTTCCTGAAGCAACCCTTAAATCCACCCTTTCTTCTCCTCTATATTCCATCTCCCCTTCATTCCTGTCAGGCTTCTTGTGTCCACCCCTCCCCCTACCAGATCCTTACTCTAAAAACCCTCCCACATCCCACAGCAGAATGGTCTACTTAAAACCCATTCTCAGGGCTGGAGAGATAGCTCAGAGGTTAAGAGCACTGGCTGCTCTTCCAGAGGTCCTGAGTTCAATTCCCAGCACCCACATGGTAGCTCACAACCATCTGTAATGAGATCTGGTGCCCTCTTCTGACATGCAGTCATACATGCAAATAGAGCACTCATATACATAAATAAATAAATCCTCAAACAACAAACAAAAAGCCGTTCTTGAACTTTGTTTGCTTTATAAGGTCTCATGTAACCTGGGTTGTCCTTGAACTGCTGTGCAGCCAAGGACGACCCTGAACCCCTGACCTTCCTGTCTCCCCTTCCTAACTGCTCAGATTACACGGACTGCCAGAGCTGGCCTTTCGTGTGCACTTACGATCTGTGCCGAATTCCACTTTCCAGGATTTTCCTGTGGGATCCCTTTTCTCCTGGGACAGTTTCCTCCTTAAGTCCTCCCAACACTCAGCACTAGTGCTGTTGGCTGCTCATGCTGTGCCTCCAGCTGGGCATGGCCTTTCCGCCCTTCCCTGCCATTCCCACTCTGTTGCCAGGGCCGGGGTAAATCCCACTCCTTCCTGTGCTGCTCCAGTCCACCCTTTACTTCCAGCCACAGTGTGGTACCTCTAGCAGGAACAACGGTACACAAACACACACACACACACACACACACACACACACACACACACACACACACCACTCCTGTCTACCCAGTCCCCACTGATCTCAAAGTGTAAAACCTGACTAGATAAACAGAAATACCCCGCCACACACACACACACCAAGGCTGAAGCATCTTTGGTGTCGCTCTGCCAACCAGTGTTTTTTATAAACCCTTGCTGTGGGGCCGGGGTGTGTCAGCACCAGTGGATACCAGGAGGAAAATGCTTATATCCACATCTGTCCTACCTCTCTCCCTCTTACCATGGCAGCTGCGATCTCTTCTGGGCTGTCCCCGTCCAGATCAAATCGGAAGGTCACCATCTTGCTGTTGTGGGTCTGTAGCTGGCATTCCACCACTCTGTCATTCTGGTCTGAGACCTTCAGATTCAAAGTCAGCAGGAGGGAAGAGATCAATGCTTCTGCCTTAATCATGTGTTTCCACCCTGTGCCAGCTAAAGCACATTGACCAGAGTGGACCCCGAGAACAGATTCTGCCCCCAGAGTCTGGCATCGAAACAAGACTAGATGCCTCATGGGTACCAACCATACACTACAACTCCGCTTTTCTGGCCCACCTCCCCCATCTCCATGGCAGTTCCCCGCTGGTCCGGTAGGTTATTCCCCAGCTCCTATGCTGTCCTTACACTAGTGACCCGGAGCCGGGATCGGGGTCTCCGACGGAGATTCTTCACTGGAGTTTTCCTCATTTGTCCCCCCTCTCCCATGTCACTGAGGCCCGACGCTGCATCTGAGGCACAGCTAGACAGGGGAAAGAAGACAGAAGCGTTTAAATGGACAGCGGGAACCCAGAACGTCCCGTGTCTCATCCTGGCACCCCAACTTAAACCAGAACATACCTGTCCCCAGGAGAAAAGTCACTGCCGGGACCAGAACGTGGAATGGACAAGGCGAAACCCTGAAAGAGGACACGATTCATGAGATCAGGAGATGATAACTGTTGATGATAATTGTGGTGACCCGGGGAAATGGGGTCAGGGATGTGGGGAGAACACTAGGGAAACAGAATTGGAGAAGATAAGGACAAGAACGGTGTGTCTCAGGAACGAGGGGACAGGTTAGGGGGTTGGGATTCAAGAGAAAGGGATAGGCCATGGGCTTTGAATGACTGGAAGGTTCCCGAGGGACCCCCTCTCACCGAGGGCAAGCAGAGATGGGACTCAGCGGGGCTGGATGGCACCCCCCCGGGGGGTTGAAGGGCAGGGTCTGAGGCATCCAGGAAGCCGGAGGAGCTGAGGTAGCCATCAGTCTCGCAATCAGCTGGTAGGGGAGGGAGTGGATCAATAATAATAATAATAATAATAATAATAATAATAATAATAAAGGACTGTCGTGGTAGAGGAGGGGACCTGTCTGTGCAGAGGGGCCTGGAGCCAGGAGGGAATTGTGGGAGTGTTTGTCCCCAAGGAAGGTTGACACCTAGAGTTGGAAGGTTGGTAAGTGGCAGCATTTCTGGGCTGGACTTCTGGGACCTAGACCTCTAAGTCGGGGTGACTTACAGGTGGTAGATGAGTAGCTCGCATGACGGAAGAGGAAGGATTGGTGCTGGTCAGCCTCTGGCTCCTCGGGCTCGGGGGGAAAGGCACTGGGGGGACCAGGAGCTATGGACGCAGTTGCTGGAGGAGGTCCTGACTCCGGTGGGAGAACCTTCAACTCCCTAGCTTTTCGAAGCTTCTCCCGCTTCCGCTGGATGGCGGCAACCCTTTCCCGAACTGCACGGGCCACTGGCTGGTAGTCGGCTTCACAGACTAAGCCCAAGGCTACCTGGAGTCAGGATGGGAAGGGAGACAGTTTCCGATTCCCCCAGAGACCCAGCAGGGACTGGGGAGCTACCTAAGTTAGTAATGCCTGCTCCATAAGTCTGACCCCCAGTGCTCACATAGAGTCAGGCGTGCATGCTTGTAATCCCGGTGCTGGGGAAGCAGAGCCCTGGAGCTTGCTGGGCACCCAGTCTAGCCTGACTAGCAGGCCCCAGGTCCCAGTAAGAGACCCTGTCTCAAAAAACAAGGTTGCGGGCTGGAGAGATGGCTCAGTGGTTAAGAACACTAGCTGCTCTTCCAGAGGTCCTGAGTTCAATTCCCAGCACCACATGGTGGCTCACAACCATCTGTAATCAGATCTGATGCCCTCTTCTGGCCTGTGGGCATACATGCTATATACATAATAAATAAATAAATAAATTTAAAAAAAAAAAAACAAGGTTGCTGATTCCTGAGACATGACACCCAAAGTTAACTTCTGACTTCCACATGTATGTACATGCAGAGAGACAGACAGACAAAGATAGAGGATGGATCCAATCAAGACACCTTTAAATTGCCCTCACACATATGCACATTCACATCTGTACATTCAGAGAGAGAGGGGGGAGGGGGAATCTATTAGAACATCTTTTTGAGGCTTCTAGGAATGAGGAAGGAGCTATTTATTGACTAATCACCATGTCTGTTACCTGAAAACTCGTCATTATTAAGCCTTCTCAATAACATTGTGAAACAAATTTTGCTGTTGTTGTTTTGGACATGGTAGTGCAACCATGAAGACCTGAATTCCAACCACCAGCACCTGTGTCAAAGCATGCACACGCATACATGCACATACCCACACAGAAAAGTACACACACACATACACACACACACACACACACACATACACACACACACACACACACACACACACACACACACACAAATCCCTTGCAGGTAATAGATCAAGACTTGATCTTGAGGACAGGCAAAGCTGGGCACATGTCTTTAATCCCAGCACCCGGGAGGCAGAGCCAGGTAGATCTCTGTGAGTTTGAGGCTAGCCTGGTCTACTGAGTGAGATCCAGGACAGGCACCAAAACTACATGGAGAAACTTTGTCTGGAAAAACCAAAACAAACAAACAAACAAACAAACAAAAAAAGACAGGCAAGATGGCCCTGTGTATTAAGGTGCCCACTGCCAAGCCTGACAGCCTAAGTGAGTTTGATCTCAGGGCCCACATGATAGAAGGAGAGAACTCTGACCTCTACTGACCTCTACTTGCATGCTGTGGCCCGTGTGCACCCACATACATACCCCATACCTGCAGTCAGTCACACACAAAATTAACAAGATATAACTTTTTTTTTTTTTTTTGGTTTTTTCAAGACAGGGTTTCTCAGTGTAGCTTTGCAACTTTCCTGGAACTTGCTTTGGAGACCAGGCTGGCCTCGAACTCACAGAGATTCGCCTGGCTCTGCCTCCCGAGTGCTGGGATTAAAGGCATGCGCCACCACTGCCTGGCAAGATGTAACTTTTTAAAAAGACTTAATCTAGAGCCAAGCTGGATGGTGTTTTGGCAATTGCATTTCTGTCACAAGTTATTATTATTATTATTAATTATTATTATCATAGGTAGGGTTTCACTGTGTATCCCTGGCTGGCCTGGAGCTCACAATGTAAACCAGGCTGGACTCACCAAGAGTCACCCACCTCTGCCTTCTGAGCGCTGGGGTTAATGAGGTGCCCCACTAAATCAGGGCGGTCTCGGGCTCTTGACCCTGTCACCACAGATGACCCTTGACCTGGCAACTGCCTTTTCTCTACTGAGAATCCCATGGTGCCAGCCCTTCGCCTATCCAGGCTCTCCTCAACAAGCTTTCAAGGTTCTACCCTGGCATGTCTATCCCCACACCCGCTTTCTCCTCCACCAGTGTCTGCTCATCACCCTCTCTCTCCTTTTCATTCAGTTTAGCTGTGAGCTTTGCTGGGTGAGGAGAAGTGTGGCCGGGCCACCTGACCAAATCTGAACGGCTTGAGATTAAATCCTGCTTGTCATTTGTTTACTTGGGACTCCGGACAAGACAGTCAATCTCTCTGAGCTTGCATTCCTTCATCAATAAGTTGGGATAAAATTGCCTTCCAAACAGGCTCACGTGAAAACGGTTTCTTTAAGCCACGTGTGATGTTAAGGAATACCTCTCACCTGCCCAACAGTAAAGGATTGGGGAAAAGATCATCAAAGTATTGTCTGGTCACGGATGGTTCCTAGTCTAGCAGGAGAGAGAGAAATGCATTCAGGTACGAAACAAAGCCCACGATGGCTTGAGGCTGTGGAGAGGCCACACTGATTTGGAAAGAAGCATTCAACTTTTAACTCCACAGGAGTGACCTTCCTGAAATTGATGGTGTTAAGCATAGAGGGGGGAAGAGATGAAGAAGGTGGAGAGGGGAAATAAATAGATAAATTGCCAAGAAGGGCATTCTGTGATAAATAAATCGGCAAGTAAAGAAGCGAGATTAGAGGACCCAGGGTTTGTTCTGGGAAAGAACCCTAGTGTGTGCGGGTGAATTAGGGCGAGAGAGATGCAGGAAGACCCCCTGAAGGAGATGCGGCTCTGGGTGGGGACCTCCTCTCCTAGTGCCCCGCCCTGGCCCTCGGATTGACTGATGACAGGTTGACTGAGCCCTTCACTAGCTCAACCAAAGCAGGATCGATCATCTCCTCACCATCTCCTGAGCCACCTCCTCAGCAGCGTCCCGGCCGAGCTGGAACAAGAACTCGATGGCCTGGTTGTCCCGTGGGCGCCCCCCGCGCCGCGCGTCCTCCATGCGCAGCCAGAGCTTGAGGCCCGGCTTCTCGCCGTCATCCTCTTCGGCCAGCTCCACGTGCACACCTCGTTCCTCGCGGAAGAACGCGTGGGCCAGGAGATCCTGAATGGTGAACCTGGGGACCGTGGGGAAGTGAGCCGAGGAGCCCGCTGCCACCCCGAGCTTCCGTCTCCATCTCCGTGCCCTCTCTGCCCCGGGACCCCACCTCTCGTTCTTATCCGTGCGGATGCAGCCTTCAATTATCTCCTTCACCTCCGGCATCTTCACCTTGTAGAAGCTGTTGGGCTTTGTGCCCTGGGAGAAGAGTTGCATGAGGCTTCGGGTTGCCAAATCTCAGGAAGTCTGCAATGCAGGCGGTCTCCAAGGCTCGGGTGGGGGGAGGGGGGAGGGTGCTGGTACTGAGAGACTCGATTTCAAATCCCATTCCCTCCGTATATTGTTGGTGTGGCCTTGCCCAAGACTGCCCGGCTGGTTGTGGTCTCGTTTGTAAAGCGCAGAGCAGAACATTTGCCTGGCTCACCGGGTGGGGCTCCTAGAAAGATCTACTGAGACTAGATGTGAAGTTGTCTGTAAACTCTTAGGATAACACACATTTTTACTAGCTTGTGTGAAGGTTATGTGCATACAATATATTTGCGCTTTGCTGGGGCATCTTTCTGTCTGGCCTGTTTTTATTAAGATAAAGGGTACGGGCTCTACGCAGGCTAGTTCGAGGGCAGGAGAGTGGGAGGGCCTCTGGGGGTCCCTTCTTCCCCGAACCCCACCCTTCTCACCGAAGTGACCTTGCGGTAGATTTGTGCCGCGTTCTGACACTCGGAGTAGGGGTACTCAGATGTAGCCATCTCCAGCATGCACATGCCAAAGGCGTACACGTCCACCGCCTCATCGTACTTTTCCTCATACATCTCAGGGGCCATGAATTCCGGGGTCCCTATTGGACCCACAGAAAAGATCAGGCTTCTTCCTCTTGGTCTCCTCCCTCCACTCGGGTATCATGGGCTAAGTAGTTCAAGGGCAACCCCAGGAGTTCTGGTGACCAACTCTTGCCCAAAGTGTGTGTTGGGGGCAGGAAGAATGGGGTCGCCCTAGCTCGGTAGCTCTCCAAAGCCCTGTTGGAGCCGAGGGGGGGTCCCGCGCTCTTTTCAGACGCAGGGAGCTAGCAATGGCAAGGGCCCTGCTGGACAGACGCACCGATGACGCTCTTGGCAAAGGAGGCGCGCTTGAGTGTGGCCAGTCCGAGATCTCCGATTTTGACAGAGCCTGAAGGGCCGGTAATGAAGACGTTGTCACACTTGAGATCTCGGTGCAGGATAGGGGGCACTCGGGAATGTAGGAAATGAAGTCCCCGCAAGATTTGGCGGCTCCAGCGCTGAAGGACTCGGGGCTTCATTTCGCGGAAGCGCCTCAGGTACCTGGGAGAGGGCGCATAACCATGGTCGCAGTGGGGATATCTATTCCTGGACTGGGAAATTCCCCCTCATCCCACCTTTACCACCATCTCTGCCTCCCCTGCCAGCCTTCTTTTAACTTAGTTCTGTCTGGGCCAAACAGAAACGGAGTCAATGAGGACAGTCAATAGGTTACAAAATGATTCCGTCCGTAAACTCTGTAGATAGGGCCGCCGCCAGAGAGGATGCTGTGGGAGCCCAGGGAGGATGGACTAGCTGTCCCAGGCGTGGGGGAGGACCTCACTGAGGAAATAACGTTTGTCTTGAAGGAGGAGTATAAGTTCAAGGGTGAGACGGGACGGGATGGAGATTTTCCAGGTTGAAGGGCCCCGGGAGTGACAGAGGAGGGTGGGAGGAGTCATCGAGATTGGATTTGTCTGTAACTTAAGCTAGAGAGGAGAGTGTATTTTAGGGGACTTTACCCCGGGGCAGTGGGAAACTTGAAGAGGTTTAGGGAGGGAGTCAAAGGGTGGGATTTCCTCTAGGTTGCGGGAAGATGGGATAACTTGAGGGGTGGGCAGATTGGGAAAGGCCCTTTAGGAAGGCTGCTGTTGTGGGGGTGCGGGTGGTGTAGCAGCAAGGTTGGGGCAAAGATGAGCAGTGGAGACCCAGTGGGAAGATGTTAAACAGACTTAAGAGACCCCACTGTTGAGAGTGTGGGGCCACAACAAAAACACAGGAAGTTTTGGCTGCTGTACTGGGAGGAAGGATATTGTCATTCATACAGATCGGGTAGGTGGGAGATAGCCTGGTTTTAGCTGTAGAAGTTTGGAGTGATTGGGAGAAGTTCCCCTGGGCCTCAGAGTGACAGTGACGTCCCATCCTCCCCCTCCCACCCAGGCCAGAGCTCACGTCTTGAGCGTGCCCGAGGTCATGAGTTCAGTGACCAGCACGATGCAAACCTGGCCCCTCAGCACCGACTTCCACGAGTCATAGAAGCGGACGATGTTGGGGTGCTGCAGCCCCTTGAGCATCTCAACCTCCTCGGAGAATCGCTGCCGTTCAGCTCGAGACAGTTTCCGAGTCTGTGGGATGGGACCATGGGGGTCACATCAGACCCAGACCCCCGGGAAGAAGAGCAGGGGACATTTTGGGTAGAGCTGGGGTGGCGGGGGCGGAAGGGGGGGATGAGGGCAGGAGCATATGGCCGGGGTATGGTTGGTGAGATCGCTAGCCAGAAGGGCAGCAGACCCCCAACTTCTTACTGCTCCAAGAACACACCCATCCTGGGCCTGGGGCAGCACTCTGGACCCCCCGCTGGACACATGCGTCTTTATGCCGCCAGGTCTGGGAGCCGTGCGCTCAATAGCGCCTTTGTGGCCTCCAGAGCCGACCGTGGAAGTTGGGTGGGGGCGGGCTGTGCCCCGGGGCTGGCAGCCGGCAGGCAGCAGGCGGACCACGGGCCGGGAATTGGGGCCGGCAAGAGGTTGGCCCTAAAAACTAGGAACTGCAGCCTCTAGACAGAGGTAGAGGAGGGTACCATGAAAGAGAAGATCCAGGATCAGGGCCAGGAGGCCGCCCCCCATGGCTGGGGCTGCCTCGCGCCTCCTTTTCCCCTCTCCCTCCCCCTCCCCTGAGTCTGGCTGATTCTCCTGGCCTGGCTTAGAGCCTGGGGCGCGGCACTAGCAGGCACTAGGAGAGAGCCCTGTGCCAGGGCCAAAGTGGAGGGACCCTTCCTCCTGGTTTTGTCCCCTAATCTGTATCTTCAATTTCCAGGGCCATTCACACTTAGAGTGGAGCAAGCAACCAGAGGAAGAAAGTCCAAAACGTGCAAGAGCTCAGCTCCTTTGGCAATGGAAAGGGAGACCCCAGGTATGTAGAGGGGTGAGAGGCTGGCCTGGATTCCAGCTTGAACTCGAGCTAACTGTCCCTGCTCCTTGAAACTGTTGAGAAGTCTTCAAAGCTGACTGCTTAAGAAGGGGCTCAGGGAGCCCCCTTCCTGCCACAACTACCCTAAATCTTTTTGGAGGCGGAGAGGACCTTGGCCTCAGCTCCCAGCCTCCCACATCCCAGTCTCCAAGTTTGGAAAGAGGAAGGAGGACGAGCAAGAGGACAAGGGTCACAGCAGAAAGTCTCAGGTCTTAGAGGAAGAAGAGTAAGAGGCAGCGGTGCCCAGGGCAGGAGACTGGAGGGGCTGCCCCTCTACCCACTCAGTTTCCCAAGCCTCAGATTCGTATGGAGGCTTGAAAGTGAGGCTGCCTGTGCGCATTGGCTCATCGGGAGGCAGCATATACCACCTGCCTCAGTTTCTCCTGAACCCACCCAGAGTCAGTGAGATCCTACCAGCAAGGGGAGCAAGGGTTCCTGGATATCTTGACAAGAAAAAACAAAAAACGATCCTTCCCTGATGCTGTCCTCCCGTTTTCCCAACCTCTAAAGGGCCCCATCCCGAGGTACTACAGAGGGGGCGCCCAGCCACACCTGCAGCTCACACCAGGCCACCTCGACCGTGGTGTCGGTGTCTAGCCCTCGATACACGGTCTTGAAGGAACCTCTTCCAATTTCAATGTCAAACTTGAGGTATCGGCCGTCTGGAGACGTTGCCACAGCCTGGGTCTCTGTGTCTTCTTTCTCTTCCTGCTCCCGCCGCCGCTCCCGGGCTGCAGCATCAAGAAGCCTCGGTGGCTCCCGGGACCCGGGACCTCCTGAAGGTCCCGTAAGCTCAGGACTTGCCGAGTCTGCAGCCTTCACCGGGGCTGCCCCGGTCCATGTGTCCTCCGGGGTTTCTTTGGAGCTAGGAGGTGGGCTCCTCGTGGGTCCAGCAGAGTCCGGAGGATCCGGGGGTTCCGGAAGGAGTGAGGCTGGTTGAGACCAGGAGCTCAGGAGTCCCAGATCGACTGAGCTGCGGCGGCTTGGTCGCGAAGAGCGAGGCCGGGGTTCAGCCTTCCCAGAGAAGCGGCGCACTCGGCGAGGAGGTGGCCCCAAGCGGATCGGCCCGGAGGTGAGAGACGGCGGTGGCCGCAGAGCCAAGTCAGCCTCGGTTTGGGACATGGGGACCCCGGTGTCCGTAGTTCGAGGTGCTAGCATGGGGAAGGGCCGGGCGCCGCAGGGCGGAAAGCCAGGCGACTGAAGGCGACGGCCTGACAGGCGGACCGGCTGGGTGCACAGCGCTCTGGCTGAGCTGTTGGGGCCCCAGCCCCCGGCTGGCCGTCCTGGCGACCCGCCCCCAGCTCCGCCCCACGACCCGCCTCCGACTGAGATCGGTTCTCACCCCCCAGGGCCACCCCCTTGTGAGCCTGGCGCGTTGCACCGTGTGGAGCTGGGGTGCTGCCCTCACCTCTGCAGCCCGCCTCTTAGCCCCCCGCCGCGTGCCCTGCTCTCCAGAGTCCCCGCCTTCAAGCCTTCTTCCCTTCCAGAGCCGAGTGAGTGGGAGGCAGCGGCGGGTGTGCTCCCACACAAGGAGAGCGCAAACACGTTTGGGGTGGGGGAGTTGGAGGACACTGAACAGGAGATGAAAAGTGACCGCGGCTCCCATGCCTCAGTGGGGAGGAGGGTGGCTGGGGAGGGGCACCACCAGGCTGCACACCCCTGATAAGGCAGCGCTGCAGGTCCTAATCAGGAGGAGTAGCCCTAGGCCTAACATCGGTGTTGGAAAGGTAAGGTTTTCCTGACTCAGCTAGACCCCAGGTCTGCACAAAGATGGGTGTGTATACTCCAGGACAAGCCCCCCCCCCCAACCTCCAACCAAGAACTGGTCACCCATCAGCTCCACCCCACCTTGGCCTGAGTCTGGCCCTGGCCAGAACGGCTGTTTTTGCTGTGGGCTCTCCTTCCTCCTCTTCTGTTTGCCAAAGTCTTCAATAAACCAAAGTCCACATCCGGTTTACCCCCCAGCTCCCCTTGGCCACAACTACCCCACCCAGACCAGATGGGTGGAGGGAGGGGCTTCAGAATAGTTCAGGACTTCCATGGGGGAGCAATTAAGTGACTCCAATTTAGAGAGCAAGCAGCAGGCTGTCCCCAAGCTGTGTTCCAACACCACTCCCCCACACAACCCACCCAGCACATGGAAAACTACAGGCTCGCTGGAGACCCCAGGCCCAGAGGCCTTTCTCTTGTACAAAGGCCAAAGGCTCCTTCTCCTCTTTCCTTGGCTGGGACTCAATCAGGTGGAACACTGCCCCGCCTTCCACAGTCGGATTCCAGCAGTAGTAACAGGCAGACAGTGGGAGATTTTAATATCATCAATCAGAGTGGGCCTGCCTTTCCCTGCCAAGCCCCCTGGGGCTTCCTATCTCTGTGTTGCCTGGAAGGCTGCCCGCAGCCAGGGCTTCCACCCACCCCTAGGAAGATCCAGCACCAGCCTGAGAAGGGAGGCCACAGCAGCTAAGGAGTGGGAGGGGAGAGGAGAAAGAAGCGTGTGCAGGCGCATATGGGTGTGTACTTATGTGTGAGAACTCATGTAAAGTGTCAGGTTTATAGACCCTGGCCCAGGGACAGTCTAGGATGGGAAAGGAGGTAGGGCAAGAAACATCCTTTTCCCCTGGCACCGTGGGCTCACTCTGTCCCGGGGACAGATAGATGGACTAAGGGGGAAAGATCCCAAGGTCTGAGCTTTCAGGACTTGAGCCCTTTGAGTCGGTGGAGTGACGGGTCCAGTCTGTGGGACACTTGGTCTGTCTCCTTTGGAAAGCCCTGGAAAGGTGGGAGGTGAGAAGCAGAGGGAGACAGGTCTCTGCTAGAAGAACTTGACTCCTCGGCCGTCACTGACAGTGATGATCTCAGCCTTGTGCTCCTGCTGTAGGGCCTGTAGAGCACGCAGCAGGGTGGCCTCATCCAGCCCATGGAACTCTGGAGAGGAAGAGATGGTCAGTCAGGACACTCAGTTCTTTTGGTGGTTGAGCCAGAAGCTCAGCACTCCCAAAGGCAGGATATTCTATTTGTACGCTATCTGTATGGCTGCAGCTGTCGCTCACACTTCCTGGGCATTCCTTGGGAGCTGAGAGTGGAAGGGAGCCTGGGTCAGCATGAAATGAAGCAGGCTTATTCCACCCTTCTCAGTTCTACCCCCAGAGCCCTCTTTCTCTGTGCTGTTACCAACATGCCTTTAGGACCACAAAATAACCCTGATAATCTGACCTAGGCCAGGGCCCATGCACTGACAGTGACCCCATCCAAACATCTGTATAAACCAGGAGGATCTGCCTTAATACATGAAGTATACGCAGCACCCCCTAGCCAAGAGACTGCTAAATTTGGTAGCCAGTATCTGCCCTTTCCTAGTTGAAAGGGAGCCAAAGGCCAGCGGAGTATCCAGAGATACTGGGAAGATACTGTAGAAAGATGTGAGAGGCAGCAGACAAGCCCTAACAGGCTTGCTCACCTCACCCCCTGAGGGAGCCCAGCTCAGGTCAAGGAGTGAGAGCATTCTGGGGAAGCCTCCAGTTGTACAGGCTGAGTGGTGGGCTGGGCCAGGCTGCAGTGCTGAATTCGTGGGGTGATGGTGGGAACAGCAAGCAGAGGCCTGCAGGGCAGGGGGAGACAGCCAAGCGGCGTAAAGTCTGCCGGAGCAGTCACAGCCTGGCAGAACCCCCAACCCCCTTACCCTGGCAAAGACTGAAACTTTTGGTGATCCTGGGGATCAGAATGAAGAGTCACAGGGGGAAAAAAAAAGAGCTAAGAAGTGTTTACCCTATGTAAAAATCAAAGGCCATACAAATCCTTGCCTGGCACAAACCCAACCTTTTTAAATGGGCAAGGGGGTGGGGCTGGGGGTGTTGGCCCAATCCCTTCAGCTGACACCTACAAATCCTGAGCCTTCCATAAGAAGAAAGGGTGAAAGAGAGATTGAGTCAGCAAGGAATGGATTCCAAGTTTAATCCCCCACGCTGGTTCCTTAACTAGCTTCCACGGCAACACTTTTTAACATACTCCTGAAAAATCTTTTAAAAACACACAAACATCCACACCAACAAAAAGAGTGGTTTTGTTTGTTTGTGAATTCAAGTGGTACGGAGTGTTTGGGTGAGAGTTAGGACGTTCTGAACTTTGCTGGAGAAGAGGCCCCGTGGTTAAGAACCCTTGCTGCTCTATGGAGGGAATGCGTTTGGATCCCAGCACCTACACAACTAACAGCTCCCAACAGTTCCAAGGGGTCCAGCCGATGACCCCTTCTGGCCCCCACGGGCACCAGGCATGTTATGTGGTGCATATACATACATTCAGGCAAACACTCATGGACATACCATAAAAATAATCTTTTTGCTGTTGTTGTTTTGAGACAAGGTTTCTCTTTATAGCCCTGTCTGTCTTGGAACTTGTTCTTGAGACCAGGCTGGACTCAAACTCAGAGATATCCGCCTGCCTCTGCCTCCCCAGTGCTGGGATTAAAGGTGTGCACATCACAGCCCAGCTAAAAATAAGTCTTAAAACAGAAACAAACAAACAAACAAAAAACCCAAAACCTCAGAACTTTGCACTGTGGAATCCAGAGACGGAGAAATGGTTAGTCTTGAGACATACTAACCCAGTACCGGAGAGGAGAGGGTTCTGTTAGAGAGCTGGAGGAGAAAGGGCATTACCTTCATCCTCTGTGTCTTCCCCACTGGTCAGTTCATAGAGGGTAAACACAGAGTTGTTCTGGCCGCTCCTGGAAACCTGAGGGCACAACAGATGAGGACTGAGTAAGGACCAAGGATCTCCTGGGAGAAGGTCAACTTCAGCCCTGCCTTTTCCCCAGGAATGCTACCTACTCCCAGATCAGGACTGTCACCTCTGCACTGTCCTCCCCCCATGAACCTACAGGTGCTATATTTGTCTGTGGGTACACACATTTGGAACCACTAAGCCGCAGCCGTTCACGTGTCTCAAAAGTGACCTCTCATCCTGGTTGTTTTCTGTTCAGGAATGGGTGGTGTGTATTTGTTATATTTAGGTTGTTGATGTTTTCCCCCCTCCTTCTCTCTTGGGAATGTTTGGGGCTGGTGGTGACTAGGAATTTGAGGGACAGAAGACTCTGTCCTCCCACCCACACTGGCTCAGAAGGTCTCATTCATGTGAACAACACCATGAAGGCACAGTGGGAGAGGGAACCCAGGTTTTTTTTTTTTCCCTCCCTTCCTTTCCCCATTTATCTCCTGTGGCCAGAGGCTCCAGCCAACAATAGCACTTATGGTTCCCAGTACTACCTTCTCCAAACATGGCCTCACGTAGCCTCTGGCCTCCTACAGGCAAAGAAAGGGAGATTCTGTGCAGGAGAGACATTGAGTCACTGAAGGAAGGCTGCCAGGAAGGCCCGTGCTTCCGGTTTTGCCCACTCCCCACTCTGCCAAGTTCGGATCTAAAAAACACCAGCTATCGGCTGGACACTGGCGGCAATTCTTCTCTGCCATGGGTCACTGCTTAGTGCTTAGCAGGGTGGCCTCACCCATTGATAAATGAGTTTCCCCCATTCTTCTGGCCTCCGCCACATGATCAGGAAGCTAGACTTATTCTTGTCCAGCCACTCGAGGTTCCCTGTAAAACAGATACCTATGAAAGCATCGTGCTCTTAAAAAAGGGGCAGAAAGGCAAATACCGACACGGGACAGCGTGGAGGACTCTGCTTTCAGAATAAGAGATTCAGTATGCAGCTGGGCGATGGTGGCGCACACCTTTAATCCCAGCACTCGGGAGGCAGAGCCAGGAGGATCTCTGTGAGTTCGAGGCCAGCCTGGGCTACAGCGTGAGTTCTAGGAAAGGAGCCAAAGCTATACAGAGAAACCCTGTCTCAAAAAAACCAAAAAAGCGATTCAGTACTATTCTTACTTATAAAGCATCCTATTCTCCTTAGTCTATCTCTCTTCAGGTAGAGGCCATAGAGGGATTTTAATTTTGTATATTAATGGGGGAAAGAACGGGGCCATCTCAGAATACTTAAGGCTTCAAGTTGGAGGAGAGAAAGTCATTAAAATGAAAGAGATGCCCTGCTCTACCCTCAGGAAAACCCAATTAAGAAGAAGGAAATAGGTATCTGAGGGACTGAACCCACCTTTCTTCCTTAGTTCCTCTAGTACAATCTGGATTGACTCTACAGGAAGTTTTCCTGGTTTAAGGTTAAGGGGATGCTCTATGTGGGTAAAATAAATTGGGTAAAATAAAAATGCCCACAGCAGGGCCCATGATGAGTGTCATCTGGACCCTACCTTCCCCTGCGATACATACATGCAATTTTTGAAGAAGATACAAGTTAGCATTTTCTGAACATTCTGGAAAGGAAGGTAAAAAAGAAATTTCTACTTGGAGGGAAGAATTAGCAGAGTAGTGGCACTAACTCTTATGAGATGGAGACAGAATCACCCGAACAAGGCTGGGCTGGGCTACAGAAATCGGGTCTCAAAATAAATAAATAAAAGGCAAGAGTTTTAGAAAATAAAGAGTATTACCATTCCCCTCATTCTCTGTCACCTTCTCCACATATTTTACCTATGAATCAGCCAGCAAAAATAAATGACCCTCACTTCCTGAGAGGGGTGGTGTAAGCACAGAAAATTATTAAAGGTGGTTTAGGGGTCTGAGCCTCACAGAGAGGAGATTCCACATATTTTACCTATGAATCAGCCAGCAAAAATAAATGACCCTCACTTCCTGAGGTGATGTTAAGTACAGAAAATTATTAAAGGTGGTTTAGAGGTCTGAGCCTCACAGAGAGGAGATTCAATAGTTTAAAACAGTCCAGGATATAAATTTGGGACTCTACTTAAAGGCCCAGATTGTAAGACCCCAGCACTTATTAATGCGAGGGCATTAATGCGGGGGCTGGCACTGCCTGGGAGGTATGTGTCAAATGATGATCTGCCCTGTATCTCAGCCTTCTCCTAAGTCCAGTTTGAGTAGAAATCTGCCTACTGTGGGTAAAGGCAGGCGGGGAGATGCAGTCTGAACATGTAGAGAAGTGTGGGAGTGCGTGTGTGGGCTATGGAAGAGCCTGAGGGAGGATACGCTGGAGCTTGACGTTGTTGAAGAGCGGGCTCTCCTGGGCTTCCATCACGGTCATGCTGGACTGTTTGTGCAGGCGGCAGAAGGACAGAACCAGAGAGCACCAGGCAGCCAGCTGCTTCTGCCGAGTGTCCACGTTCGGCTGTAACCTGCCGGGTGAAGGGAGTGGGGCGCAGAATTAGAGAGCGTGAGAGGGCAAAGCAGCACCGTTAGGGGAGAAAGTGAAGGGCTGGCTGGACGGAAGGCGCCCGGAAGCTCCTTTCTCCCCCGGAACCCCAAGTGAATCATCAGGGCTGAGCCCTGGGCCCCGGGGAGGGAGGGAGGTACCCGGGGTTTCTCGGGGTCTGAGCCTCACGTAAAGAAGGGCGGGAAGCGGTACTGCCACGGCCACTCGAAACTCATCGCCATCGTAGTAGCCCAGAAAACCCGGAACTGACAATTGGCTTCCGGTCTCCGGCTCGGCATGTCCGGGCAGACAGCACAGCAGAAAGGTTCCGACTCCTCTCCGGAGGCACGCAACGCGGATGGGAGCGATCGTTGTCACCAGCCAGTCTAAGACAGTCCTAAAAAATTTCACCAAGCAGAGCAGAAAGGGCCCTGGAAGTCTCCTGGTTTAAACCCAGGAAAAAGAAATGACTTCTGCAAGTGCGCAGTTAGCAGAACGCGAATAGAGCTCACATCTCGAAGGCTTCTTTACATTCGTGTCAATCACCATTCCATATAAACTCGCGATTCCGCAGGCTCCTGCATTCCCACCCAGGTTGACTTCACTCCTTCGTTTCCTGTATAACCGTGGGATCATATTGTGTGGTTTGCATCACTGTAAGCGACCTTGCTCTCTTCCAAGATTCAAAACTAACATTTAGTTCTCATCTTTCCCACAATCTCACCTTTCTAGACCCCAGATTTGGAATCCCTGCCGGCTTTATCTGACTCATAACCCAACGTACACTACCCAGGTCTGTCCCTTTGCCTGCCTAAATTACTGGTCAGTTCCCAGACCAGAATTATTGTTCCGTTCTCCCAACACTACCCCCACTCCTGAGCGATGGAAAATTGCTGAAGGAGGAAAATACCCAGACCTGTTTACTCAGTCCCAGGCTCCCTGAGTAATCTCAGTACTGGGCCCTCAGGGGAGCCTTGTTGAATCTAGAAATATAAGTTTGGGAGTCTTCTGATCTGAAATGCAATATGAACCCACCTGAGGGATGGAAATGCTAAACAAAAGGTGGATTGAAAAGAAGGCTGACGTCTGACTGCTCAGAAATGCTCACCTGTAAAGAATGGGGGGAAGCTGGGCTGTTTTCCTTGATTCCTTGTCATCCTCAATCATCAAGACAGCCCACCTGTGTCTGTCCTCCTGCTCCCTGCTGAGTGATTATGAGAATCCCTTCATCTGTCATGTTTAAGTCATACCTCAAAAGTTCCCCTCCACTTTTCCTGTCTCTTCCTTTTAAACTCAAAAGTATCATCCTTCCTTTGTAAGAAATGCCACCGCCCTTGCCTCTCTTTTCCAGTTCCCTACAGGACATCTTACCTCTCTTCCTTTATCCACAGCTCAGTTTATTCCTATTTAAAAGTAACGTTAGCTGGCGGCGGCGGCGGCGGCGGCGGCGGCGGCGGCGGCGGCGGCGGCGCACGCCTTTAATCCCAGCGCTCGGGAGGCAGAGGCAGGTGGATCTCTGAGATCCAGGCCAGCCTGGTCTACAGAGCAAGTTCTAAGGCAGCTAGAGCTGTTACACAGAGAACCCTGTTTGGGGCCGGGGTGGGGTGAGGGTGGAGATGGGGTGGGGGTGGGAGGACTATGTTAACCGAGCATGCCTTCAATCCCAGTGCTCAACTTTAATTCTATTGGCTCAACCTTCTGAGTGCTGAGATTATATACATGTGCCCTATCTGTGGTCTGATTTGTTTTTACATGAGGTCCTACTAGGTGGCCAGACTGGACTTGCATTCTCTGTCCCCCTGCCTCAATTTTCCCAGTGCTGGGTTCAACAGGTGTGTTTCACCTTACCTGGCGCTTTCTCTCTCTCTGTTTTTTTTTTTTTTTTTTTTTTTTTTTTTTTTTTTTTTTAAGACAGTTTCTTTTTGTAGGTCTGGCTGTCCTGGAACTCACTCTGTCGACCAGGCTGGCAGGGAACAACCTGCCTCTGTCTCTCAACTGCTGGGATTAAAAGGGTGTGCCGCCACTACCACCTGGCTCTCTTTCATTCTTTAAAGATGGGCATTTCCCTAAAGTCAAACCTCAACTATCTTCTTTTCAACATTTTTTTTCTTTTTTCAATAAACTTTTAAAGCTTTTGTACTTCCTATGGATGCATATTGTGCTTGAGGGTGGAAATAATCCCCAAATGATAATTCTACCTCCAACCTCCTCTCTCCTCCCCCTCCCCCACTGTTGATTCTCTGTGGGATATAAAAACTTGTCCCATTGTTACCTCATATTACCCATCCTTCCTTTCTGTTCTTTTGCTTCTTTCTTTCTAATCTGAGACAGTCTCATGCTTCCCAAACTGGTCTGGAACTCTTTTTTTTTTTTTTTTTAAGATTTATTTATTTATTATGTATACAGTATTCTGCCTGCGTGTATGCCTGCAGGCCAGAAGAAGGTGCCAGATCTCATTACGGATGGTTGTGAGCCACCATGTGGTTGCTGGGAATTGAACTCAGGACCTCTGGAAGAGTAGCCAGTGCTCTTAACCACTGAGCCATCTCTCCAGCCCCCTCCCCTTTTTTTGGAGGGGTCTGGAACTCTTTATGTAGCCGAAGATGATGATACTTTACTTCTGATCCTCCTGACTCCGCCTCCCGATTGCTGAGATTAGAGATGTTCACGACCACACCTGGCAACATCTTTTCTTTTTTTTAAGAACACATTATTTTATTTACATGTACATACACATTTATGCAGGTACCCATGGAGACAAAAAAAAAAAAGGGTCCCCTGGAGCTGGAGTCTCGGGTGTTTGTGAGTTGCCTGATATGGATGATGGGAATTAAATTCTGGTCCCCTGCAAGAGCAGCGGGCACTCTTCTGGGCTATCTCTTCAGCCCCCTACATCCTTTAATTTAGGTCAGTTCTGAAGGTCAAAGTCTAATTCAGAGGTTAAGAGCACTGGCTGCTCTTCCAGAGGTCCTGAGTTCAATTCCCAGCACCCACATGGTGGCTCACAGCCATCTATAATGAGATCTGGTGCCCTCTTCTGGCCTGCAGGCATACATGCAGGCAGAATACTGTATACATAATAAATAAATCTGTGAGTTCAATGCTGGCCTGGTCTGCAATGCAAGTTCCAGGACAGCCAGGGCTGCTACATGGAGAATCCCTGTCTTGAAAAAACAAACAAACAAAAAGAAGGTAGGGCCTGGTGGGAAGAAGTAGGTCACTGGGGGGTGTGCCCTAGAAAAGTATACCGTCCCTAGTCTCTGTGCTTTCCAGCTGCCGTGTGGGCTCTGCTCGGCTACATGCTTCCTGCCATGATACTCTTGCCTCACCATGGCCCCAGAAACAATGAAACCAAGTGGCCATACTCTGGAACATTAAGCAAAAATCAAGCTTTGCTCCTTTAAGTTTCTTTTGGCTGTTTTTTTTTTTTTTTTTTTTTTAACATCATTTTTCTCATACTGAGTTAGGGAAGATATTTTAAATTTATTTATTTATTTTTATTTCACATTACATTGGTGTTTTAGCCATGGATGATGGGTCCCAGGAATTGGAATTACAGACAGTTGTGAGCTGCCATGTGGGTGTTGGGAATTGAACCAGGGTCCTCTGGAAGAGCAGCCAGTGCTCTTAACCACTGAGCCATCTCTCCAGCCCCAGGATTTTTTTTTAAAGGATTTTATTTATTTAAAGAATTATTTATTTATTTATTTATTATGTATACAGCATGTATGACTGCAGGCCAGAAGAGGGCATCAGATCTCATTATAGATGGTTGTGAGCCACTATGTGGTTGCTGGGAATTGAACTCAGGACCTCTGGAAGAGCAGCCAGTGCTCTTAACCACTGAGCCATCTCTCCAGCCCAGGATTTTATTTATTTATTATGTATACAGTGTTCTGTCTACATGTATCCTTACAGGCTAGAAGAGGGCACCAGATCTCATTATAGATGGTTGTGAGCCACCATGTGGTTGCTGGGAGAATTGAACTCAGGACCTCTGGAAGGGCAGCCAGTGCTCTTAACCACTGAGCCATCTCTCCAGCCCCTTGGCTGGGATTTTATCACATGGACAGGAAAGCTGACACCACATCTCTTGTGACCGTCTCAGCCATATGTGCTCTCCCCCTTCCTTTGCACTTGGATACATGACCGTTTCCCTTGAGTGACTGCCATTGTATGTTCTAGGTTTTTGATTTATTTGTACTTGTCACGTTTCCCAGGGGATGAAAACCATTGAGAGTAGAAACCAGAATTGCTCTAACCTGCCTTTCCAACACTACGCTGCACACCGTGTTTTACACCAGCAGGCTCCTGGTGCATATTAGTCTTTTTTTTTTTTTTTTTTTTTAAGAGCTGAGGACCGAACCCAGGGCCTTGTGCTTGCTAGGCAAGTGCTCTACCACTGAGCTAAATCCCCAACACCCCACCCCACCCCGTGCATATTAGTAAAATGAACAAAGACAGATATATATTCATGGGAATAGAGCAAATATTTATTCCAGCTAAAAACTAAAAAATATCCTTAGGTTGGTGGTCTGTGATAGCACGTGCCTTTAATTCCAGCACTTGAGAGATGGACTCAGGTGTATCTCTGAGTTCAAGGCCAGCCTGGTCTACAGAATGAGTTCCAGGACAGTCAGGGCTACACAGAGAAAATTTGTCTCATAAAAACAAAACAAAAATCCTTAGATAACAGATGTGGCCTGAGAGAAGCATATCTTTGACAACAAATAGGTAGGTTCCAAGAAACACAGGCATTTATATCTAAAACAGATAAGCATGTGCCTGGAAATAGGTGTGCACTATTTAGGGAAGCAGATATTTTAGCAGGGAAAATGGAAGCCTGTAAAGAGCCCAAGAGTGCTGCAAAAGATAATCAGATGTTTCTATGGAAAGTAAAGTTGCTTTGCATGTGTTTGGAGGGACCTGGTAAGTGTAGTTCAGGAAGGATTGGAGATGAGAGTGTCGTGTCCCGTGTCCCCGTCCCCGTCCCCCCCCCCCCCCCGCTCCCCCCACCTCCCCCTCCCCCCGTGAGAACTGGTCCTCACTGTCTGGGAAACACTGCTCATATAGAGAAATGATGAGTTGCAGAGAAGTAGGTGTGTCAATGGAGTATCTTAACCATATTTCTCAAGAAGCTCTAGAAGGGCCCAGCTAAGAATTTGGTTGTTAAGGAGATAACGTGTTTCTGAGCCCCAGGGTCCAGTTTCCGCAGCAACCTGGAACTTCCTCTAGATCCCATACATTGTCTGGTTGTTGCCTTTAGTGGACACCAGGGGGCAGTGTGTGGCCATGATGGATCTAAGATGATGTGGGAACCTAGAGGGGACCTTAGAATCTTATAGACGAAGCTCCCACTGCCTTGGGCCTCAATCCTGAGGTCCTTAAGGATAACTTCTGCTGGTAATCATATTTCTTCTTTCTGTCTCTAGAGTAATATTGAGGCACAACGAAAGGGCAAAGCTGGGCTCCTGGGTAGTCTTTCTTCCCTGCTGGAGTAGAGATTTCTTGCCCCTCCTCCCATACCTCCCCAACTAAAGGCCCCCAGCTGCTGTCCAGACCGACCGGAAGGGAGTCTCTTCCTGCTTGCTTCCTGGAGCTGGGTTTGGAGAGGGACAGGAAAGGCCCCTCCCTGGGAGGAAAGAATATAGGAACATGGCTTTCTTGTGGAGGCGGAGGGCAGGTGAAAGGACCCGAGGAGCAGAGCTGTCCCGATTCAAGCTCTGTTCCCAGGAATGAGGCCCTGTAGAACTATCATCGACACAGACCCCACTAAGAAGGGAATATTGTGCCGGGTGGTGGTGGCGCACGCCTTTAATCCCAGCACTCGGGAGGCAGAGCCAGGTGGATCATTGTGAGTTCGAGGCCAGCCTGGGCTACCGAGTGAGTTCCAGGAAAGGTGCAAAGCTACGCAAAGAAACACTGTCTCGAAAAAAACAAAACAAAAAAAAAAGGAATATTGTACAAAAACACTTTTTTTTAAAGACTACAGAAATTGTGCCATGACTCGGCTTGGCTTCCATTTCCACCAATCCAAAGGTCTGTGGGGAAGACGAGAGCGAGAAAAGGAGATAGAAAGGGGAGAAGGGATTCCCAGTTCCAGCAGGGGTAAGGGGAAAGATGGCCGCTGAGGATCGCGCCCCCTTAGCTCTGGGCATCGCTATCTTTACTCCTCCACACCACAAGAGTGACCAGGAACGGGATGAGGCAGATGGGGGCGATGATCATGGCTAAGAGCACATCCTCTGGGGGATCGGAGAAGGTGGGCTGCACCAGGGAGCAGTTGGCAAAGTGTATCAGGTGAGTCTTAAAGATGATCCTTTCTGCAAAAGGATTTGGGAACCCCCGGCCAAACCTCTCCGCCTGGTACTCCAAGCAATACTGCAGGTCGCTGTAATGCCTGGGGGGCAGCAGAGGATTTGAGTGAGGGAGGCGTTGGGCACAGGGAGAAGGGTGTCCCACATTCACGCGAGGTCCACCCACGAGGAAGTCGCCCAACGCCTGGCCTGAGCCACCCACCCTTCAACGTTGCCCCTACCTGCTAATCAAAGTCCAGTTACACCAGTCCTTGACCGAGTCCATAAGACTCTTATAATCAAACCAGCAATACTGGACATTCTCTTCATAGCTGTCCTCCATATTCCCTGTAGGGACAGATGCTTCACAGTGACCACACCTCCAAGCTGGCCCTCCCTCCAAGCCTTCCGACCCAGGGATTTACAAAGTAGAGCCCTTTGCCTTTAGACAAGGGAATCCCTCTGAAAAATTCCTAGCAGGACACTTGTGGCTGTGGGGAGATCCGGGCTCTGGAATCCTGTAATGGCTTCCATGTGCACAGTATTTCCCTTCCCAGCCTCACAAGCACATCCACATACACCTTGTCCGGGTCTTTTTTACCCAGCTGGGGCAAGATGCCTTAAAGCTGGATTCGGGAGGTTAGTGGGGCATCACCTGGCCCCAGGCTTGTCTTGTGAAAGGACCCCTCCCCTGTGCTGGCTTTATCCTTCCGCTAGGTCGTTCCCCCCACAGACTTGGGCACCCACCTTTCGACAGCCAGCTGTCCTCAGTGGAAAGAGACTGATTCAGGGACTCCGGAGAGGTTGAGACAGCTGTATAAAGAAATGAGTGAGAAGGGTCAGATGATGCGGGAGAGGGAGGTCTGAACAGCGGTGCCTGTTTAGGGGTAGTGACTAAGGCCCTGGCAAGTCAGCACTACTTTGGAACATAAAGAGAAATAATCTCCCCGCTCCCTACTGTATTGTCCTAGTGCGGGAAGGGAGCGGCTGGTACCAGCTGCGCCCCAACTCGCACCGGGGCCCAAAGCCCCCTCCCTTCTTGTCAGTCCCGGACCTTCCAAGACCTCTCCGCCAGGTCCTGGCAGGCGCCCCAGCTTTCCTAAAGCGGGAAGTGCGGTCCTGTGCCAACCGGGAGATGTGTTCAGGGCCCATGTGCAGGTCAGAGCTGCTCCGCACGTCGGTTGGTACTCTCATGGTGGTCCCGTGCTGGCCTGGGTAGCCCAGGCCTCGTCCCCACTCCCCCGGACCTCCCTCGTCTTCCACCCGGGCCCCCGGGGTTGCGCTCACCACCCAGAAGCAGCAGCAGCAGCAGCAGGAGCAGCGGAGGGAGGCGGAGCGCTGCCGGCCGCCCGGCGCGGGTCAGAGCGAGCGGCGATCCACCCGGGGCGCGCTCCACCAGGAACCGGGCCATCACGCCTTGGGCGAGAAGGCGAGGAGGGGCGGCGGAGCTGAGCTGGCCCGGGCGGGGGCGCCTATATCCCCGGCCCGAGCCGCAGGAAGCCGCGCCGCTTCCTCGGAGGGGCTGGGACGGCGGCGGCCACGTGGGGAGCGGGCTGCAAGGGGGAGTCACTGCCGCACCCGCGCCTGGCGCCCGCGCCTTGCTCCGCCTGGCGCGCCTTGGCCCACTCTTCTTTCCAGCTGGATCTGCAGGGCTGGACAGCTCCCCCTGTAACCCCAGAACCGAGATCTACTTCCCGCCCCGTACTAACTCGGGTCTCCCAGCATCAGCTGAGGGATTCAAGTCGCCCCCTCCTTCTCACGCCGAGGGGTGGGGTCCAGCTGCTGTTCCAGACCTGGGGAAGAGGGAGGCGGCTGGTCGCTCCAAAACCCTCCCGCCGCTTAGTATCTGAGGCAGGGGGTTTAGGGGAAGCGGTGCCAGGAGCTGCGCCCGCCCGCTTTTCCCAGGGAACACCCACTGATGTCAGGCCGTCTGCGGAAACTCGGGGAGAAGAGGGGCCTGGCCATACCAAGAAATGGAGAAGGCCAGGGAAGCAGGGTAGGAAGGAAGTAAAGTCTAAATAACCTCCCTTCAAGGCAAATTCTGGGTCCTTCACTCACAAACCTGATATGGCAGTAACATGAACATGACTACATTTCCAGGGAAATGGAGGGATTAGAACTTCCAATGTACCACTTAGTGTTTGAAGTGAGTTATCTTAGCTGCTGTTGCTGTGGGTGGAACCTCGACCCCAAGATATGCATATTATCATCACCACCTGGAGGAGGAGGCAGCTAAAGCTCAAGGAAAGACCCCAGGACTTGAACTGAGACATTCAGGTCCTAATTCAACGTTCCCACTCCCTGGTTATACAGCCTTGAAGTCCACATCGGTCATCAGGACTCGCCATGCAATGTCAGGACCTTGCTCTCCTAACCTGTTGTGAGGACTTACCTCATCTGGGCAAAGAGATCGATCGTACTTACTCCACAGAAGCCGGTTTTCTTTTTTCCTTTCCTGAGAGACTTGACTAAGGTCACATTATTGGGAAGCCCCAAGGCTCAGCTTAGGCCCCCAGGGACCCAGCTTTCTCTCGTAGCTCAGCTGATGCTGCTGTCTATTGGGCCAGCGATTCATGAGCCTGAAGCAGCCCAGGAGCTGGTTTGGTTATGTTGTGCAACGCCAGGCACACAGCTGTCAGCACAAAACTTTCCCAATGACTCGCAGACATTGCCCCTTGAACTCAGCTGTTGCTGCTGTCACAGTTTACTGATTCCTGTCCACCATAGTTATCTTTTATGATCTCTTTCTTTGAAGATTCTTGTCTCAGGACCTCCAGCGGCTGCACTGTGGCCACGGCTAGCTGGAATCAACGGGCAGCTGGAGGTGGCCCTTTGAACACCTCAAAGCTCCATTGGTGAGGATCATTCCTGCTAAGGTGCAGAGGAGAGCCTGGTAGCCTCAAAGCCACTTTAGACTGGGACCAAGTTGTTCACATCTTCCATTCTTTCCAGAATTGCCCTTTTCTTCTTTTAATTTTAAATACTGTTTTATGTATGTATGTATGTGGACATGTATGTATGTGCATATGTGTACAGGTGCCTGAAGAGGTCAGAGTATGGTGTGAGCTGCCTGATGTGGATGCTGGGAACTGAACCTTCATCCTGTGCAAAAACAGAAAATGTTCTTAACCACTAAGCCATCTCCCTAGCTTGCTTTTCTTCCTTCCTTCCTTCCTTCCTTCCTTCCTTCCTTCCTTCCTTCCTTCCTTCCTTCCTTCCTTCTTTCTTCTTTTCTTCCTTCTTCTCTCTCCCTCCCTTTCTCCCTCCCTTTTGGATCAGTATCTTATAAAGCTCCACCTGGTCTAACACAGCCAGGGATGACTTTGAACTCCTGATCTGCCTGCTCCACTTTCTGAGTAAAGTATTGGGATTATAGATGCACACCACCACACCCAGTTTATACTATGCTAAAGGTAAAATCCAGGGCCTCATGCATGCTAGGCAAGCTCGCCATCAATGGAGCTACATTTCCAGCCCAGGATTGCTCTTTTCAAGAAGGAAACTTGGTCAAGAGGGAGGTTTCTGGGTCATACAATTGAGAGAAAGAAAGACCCAAAGATTGATTGG